>NC_089527.1:17496987-17796987 GCF_963924715.1 Thunnus thynnus
CAGACGTCCAGATTTTCCTCATCAAGGTAGTCACCGAGCGTGGATATCTGGTGTCAGGCTTTGGATTTCTTTCCATTAAGGAACGTTTATTTATTGTCGGTCCAGGTAGGTGTTGTTGCATTGTGACGGACGGGTCGTGGAGACCTTCAGGTTTCTTGGAACTACCATTTGTGGGAGACCAATATCAAGGATGTACTTTATCAGCAACTGAGGAAGTATGGTCTGCCACAGGAGCTGTTGAGCCAGTTCTACACCACAGTCATTGAATCCGTCCTGTGCACATCCATCACGGTCTGGTTTGGAGCAGCCACAAAACAGGATGGGAACAGACTGCAGCGAACAGTAAGGGCAGCAGAAAAACCATCGGTGCTCCCCTGCCAACCCTCCAGAACTTTTACTCTTCAAGAACCAGGATACGGGCAGGGAAAATCTTTACAGATTCCTCACACTCAGGACAAAACCTTTTTCATCTCCCCTCCGACAGGCGCTATAGAACCCTGTATACCAAAACTACCAGACACAAGAGCAGTTTCTTTCCTCAGCTGACCAGTATCATCTGCTATGTCATAGCTAGTTCTTCAGATTCTTGAGTTCTTCAGATAGTTATTACACCCTGCTTCACATCTACAAATACTGCATTATACAAATACTCATATATCACAATTTCATCCCCATACATGATGCACATTAATGTTGTTTGCAATGCCACACACACTTGCACTTTATGTATATTGTTCATCTTTTATATAATCTGTATATTGCTTGTGTATTGTGTTCCTTGTGTGTGTTAACATACGTGGTGAATATATCTGATTCTGAACCCTCATTAACTTCAGATAACCAATTTCCTCCATTGGAAATGTGTTAGAAAGCTTGAGGTCGGTTCATGATTTTTTGTTTGTCTGCAAAATGCAGGATTGAAACTTAAACTCAAATCACATCTATCAGCTGAGCAAGAATAATAAAATACCTGCACCACCTGTAAGGCTATCATCATTATGTATAAAATACAAGTTATTCTACACAGTTATTGACTGTCAGTACCAGATGCTTCAATTGGCCATGTGTTTCAGTGTACACGTGGGTGTGTCAGTATAGCTTTAAGACAGACTTCGAAAAATAGGAACCTGCCCTAAGGTAAACCACCACATCACAGCCCTGTTAATTGTGCATAACTCAAACAATCCAGACAAAGGAATAATTGCCTTTGTGAAATTATGGCTTAAAAATTTCAGACAATACAAACATATTTAATATCTTTCTAAAAGATCAATTAATCAGTTGCTGTGCCTTTTCAATTGTATTACCTTTTTCTCTCACTTTTCATGTTCCTTCTTCATGATTAATTTTAATTTAGTTTAATTCTATAAATTTTAATGGCAGTCCCAGGCTGTTGTTCTTCTAGAAATGGATCGCTTTCTACCTTGACTGGTACCTCTTAACATTCAGTTAAAAAGCTGAGTTACTTACTTTTCCAACTGACTAGCACCTTAGTTGTTTTTTTTTCTTTGAGTACTGTTGCCACAAGCCAAACCCGCCATGGTAGTTGACAGATGTACAGTACATATATATACAGTAGCTGAATATAAGACTGGCACAATAAGAATCAGTTGTTTCCTAAAGCTTCCCAGGCCAGAATGTGCTCCTGTCATGTAGTAAATCAAGACAGTGCTATACAATATACAGTACTGTGCAAAGGTTTTACACTCTAAAAGTAAAGTGAGGGTGCTTACAAAAATATTGTTGTAAATTTTTTTTATTTATCAATTAACTTCATACAAAGTTCAGTAAACAGAAGAAACCTAAATGAAGTCAATATTTGGTCTGAGCACACTTTGCCTTTAAAACAGCAGCAACTCCCCTCAGTACACCTGCACACAGTTTTTCAAGGTATTTGGCAGGTTGGTCGTTCCAAACTTCTTGGAGAACTTGTTTCAGTTGTTCTGTGACTTCAAGACGCCTCAGTTGCTTCTGTCTCCTCATGTAATCACAGACTGACTCCATGATGTTGAGATCAAGGCTCTGTGGGGGGCAGACCATCTGTTGCAGCACTCTTTGTTCTTCTTGTCGCTGAAGATAGTTGTTTATGACTCTAGCTGTATGTTTGAGGTCTGTGAGAGAGATTTAAATAGTTATTTAAAGTTATCATTTGATGTTTTTCATGTATATATTATATATGTTACAAATGTTTTCAAACTAAGGGGTCAGTGTTTGTTTTCAAGTCTATGTGATGTGATAGTAATGTCAAGGTGACACTGTGGTATAAGAAATCCTACTCCTTGGCTAATTGAACTCTTGAACTTGTTTCTATCTGAGGGTTGTTTACTGACCTCTGGGGTTAGCTAGAGATATGTTTGCTTTAAGCCTGATGTCTTAGAAACTGTGTGGATCATGACAACCTAGACCAGCTAAATTTTAAGGATGTCCTTGTTTGAAGTTATTGACTGACCATTAGGTCTCTGTGAGATCATCGTATGACCATACTTGCTTATAAGAAGGTGTAACAGTTTGTGGAAGTGTCCATTTCGGGACCTGACTATTTTTAACTTTGCTTTTGAAGAAGTATAAAGCTGTCTGATTTGTATTCGCAATCTTTAGAGAAAGGGCTGGCTGAACAACATGCTTTCTCTCCAAAAATACAAGATAACTGTATTTTGGTCTGTGTTTTTATATTTGGACTTTTGTGTAATTGTTACTGAATGTGTAATGGATTGTACAGTGTTTACAGCTGCTTCAACAAGTAATAATGTTAAATGCTCTTGTGTCTTTGTGCGTTCTTGAGTGAGCAATACAAAAATTTCCACAACAAGTCATTGTCATGCTGCAGAATAAATTTGGGACTAATCAGACACCTGCATGATACTGCAGCATGGATAAGAATCTAAAGTGCCTAAAACTTTTGCACAGTACTGTACATCCATGTGACTGCATGATTCAACAGCCTAACAATAACCCACTTTAGACAAAGGCTTCTGTGCTGTCTCAACAGAAATAAGTTTTCTGTATAGTGGTGGGGCCTCATTGTGTTACAGCTTATGGTGGATTTATTAGTCTATGTGGTTTATATTTCCTTCCTTACAAATGAAGCAAATATAAATATACTTTCAGATGTTACCGATGTTTACAGTTGGGTCCAAAAAATTTTAATGCACAGTACACACTCTGCAGCCATATTAGCGGCACTTAAGCACAGTGGTGCATTGAGCTAAATGCTAATGTCAGCATGTGAACATGCTCCCAATAACAATGCTAACACGCTGATGTTAAGCACGTGTAATGGTTGACTGACTGACCGACAGACCGACATTGCCATTCCTAGACCAGAGGTGGAGCCAACAGAGGAGCAGGTCACCTGCTGCTGCCCATGAAAGTATGTCAGCTCCTCCAGGTTGGACTGTAATTAGAGCAGGCATACATCCCAAGGGCATCTCTCTTCCTTCTTCCTGTCCCTCCTTTCTCCTTCTAAATCAGGCATCCATGAACACTACCGCAACTTGCTCAGATACAACTTTTAGAACTTCACCAGGGATCCACTGGCTCCTTTTTATATTGGCGTTTATCTGAGGTGGCCAGGTGCTGCTCAGTTACTTCATCTTCCTTTCTGTTGAGATTGTACTGGATCAAATCATGCTCTCAGCTCAGATAGAGAAGATATGTGGGTTAATGAAAGCTATGACTATCAAAAGGTATCAGACACTGATCAGTGTATTCACAAGTTCCCAACTTTGTGTTCCTTCATTGATAAAGCCAAAACTAATTTTCACTCTTAATTTATAACTCTAACCTGTTTTTAAGTGTACTTAAGTCTTAAAAAAACTCATCCGATTTTCTCCTTCCTCTTTGTGTTTCAGGTTGTGGCATATCATTACTGCCAGGCAGATAACACATACACTTGCTTGGTACCAGAGTTTGTGCATAGTATCGCTGCCCTGCTGTGCAGAGCACACCAACTCAGTGCGTACCGGGAGCTGTTGCTGAAAGAGCCCCACCTCCAGAGCATGCTCAGTCTGCGCTCCTGTGTCCAGGACCCAATGGCAGCTTTCCGGAGGGGGGTCCTTGAGCCACTTGCCAACCTTCGTAAAGGTAAAACACTAATATTTAATGTTTTGATCTTATGTAATGTTTGGCTAGTTCACAAGATAGGATATATATGCCTCAATTGATAAGATTTGATAATCCAACCAAGAGAGGACAACTTTGAACCCTGCATGTCTCACATACTCCTCTGCACTGTCTTCTTTCATACCTTTCTCACACTTCTTTCTACTTGTTATGAATGTGTTGACGCTCTTCATGGTGTCCTTAAGCAAGACACTGAGCTCCAAATTGTGCCCAATTTATATGTATGTCACTGTGGAAGAAAGTGGCTGCCAAATTAATATAATTTAACTGAAATATTCATTTAACTTGCTACACGTACCTCATGAAGAGACTCATCAGCTTGCATACATTACAGGAATGTTAAATAAGACACAGACTCATTGAAAGTGTTTTTTTTTCCTCCTTGATTTACCAGAGGAGCTCAACAAGCTGCCACTGAAAGTGTTTTCTTTACAGAGAAAATGTAACTTGACATTTCAGTGGGGAGGGAAGTGGATGCAGAGCCGGGTTTATTTACTGCAGTGACATAACACACATCTCTGCATTCACAATATGGAGGCAGTTTAGTTGAGCTAATACTGTTATGAGACCTTAACTACACATTGTCCTACCTTTGTTGGTTACTGTTGGTGTGTGTGTTTCCAGAGCGGAGGATTCCAGAGGAGGATCACATCATCTTGATAGACGGACTGAACGAAGCTGAGTTCCATAAGCCTGACTATGGAGACACCATTGCCTCCTTCATCACAAAGATCATTGCCAAGTTCCCTCCCTGGCTTAAACTGGTGGTCACTGTCCGGGTCAACTTGCTGGTAAGGAAGAACTCGTTATTTCACATAACATTTGCTGTTAGCACTTGATACAAAGTACAGTTGAAGCTGATGGGAATGCAGGTATTTGATCATAAACCAAAGTATCAGATGAATTAAGTTTTGACCTGATGATGTTGCTAGATGAAAAGTTAAGGGATCACCCAAGTTATTACAAATCCTTATGAAGGGGATCTTTGGTACACATGAATATGTGCACCAAAGATCATGGCAGTCCATCCAGTAGTTGGTGAGACATTTCAGACCATAGGACAACACCACAAATGTGAACGTGATGGTGACGCTAGAGAAAAAGTCAGGGGGATACCAAAGTCTTGGGACATATGATCTTGGAACGTTGATTTGCTGTACGAAAATTTGTGCCTATCCATCAAGGAAATGTTGAGATATTTTTCGGTATATGGGAAAACTTTGACCTGCTGATGGCGGTAGATAGAAAGTCAGGCGATCACCAAAGTCAATAGGAGTCATCTTATGGGGATCATGAATGTCCGTACAAAATTTCATGGTAATCCATCCAATAGTTGTTAAGATATTTCCACTAGTGTGCCAGAAAAACTGTGCTGAGTCTTGTCTTATCTTAAATATATTTTCTTGGAATATGACTGACTGATTCAGACACATTAAACATTTCAACTTAAACTGCTTATGTTACAGGAGATATACGGCTAGCTTACTTTCAGAATTCTCTCAGTACCATTGTAGAATGTAACAATGCCAAATGAAAAAAATAACATCTCAAGTTGTATCTGCCTTCCCTTCTTGATACTCTCACTGACTGACATCAGACCCTGTAGATTTTGACAAGTGTGAAAGTTGAAAGGTTTCCTTAAGCCACTCCTCCTTGTCATACTCTACTCTCTATAGAGTCATTTTTGTCAAGCATATCCAAGAACATTCAAGAAGGAGTTGAAGAATCAGTGACCCGAGAATCAAGACTACATGACAGGGAAGAGAAGTCAGTCAATTTGAGCTGACTAGCTCGGACGGAAAGTGACACTAGGTTGACCAGTTAAAGAGATGTGCTGGGCCTGTGTTGTGATGATAGCTGAGGCTTTGACATGCCTTATGAGCCACACGACAGGCGATTTTTTTTTTTTTTTTTTCCCTGAGATGAATCACTGAGTCTGGGATAATGATATGATGGCTGACTGATTGACATTCAGAACACAGGTTATTAATGCTCAGGCAGAAGTCAGGCTTCGGCTCTGCACTACAATCCACGTTCAGCCCATTTGCGTTCATTCTGAAACTGTGACCCAGAATTAAAATTTGGTTTATGGCAAAGTTCTCTGGACGTGCTAATTCAATACATTGTAACACCAACATTTTGTATTCACTTCTATTAATCCGTCAGCATCAGTTTATGATGTGGAAAAATTATTATTGGATGACCCAGTTGACTGCACACAATGCTTAAAACATTTCCATGGAAGGAATGTAGGTGGTGTCTGATTGACAGAGTGAAGCAGTTTTTTAATTGGAGGGACTTTGCGTCACAACCTCTGAACTAGTTCCTCAGTTTTGCATGTCACTGTATCTGAGTTACTCAAGGCATAGATAAAAAAAAAGGAATCATTCATAAAGCATTGGAGAGGCCAGATAATACTCTTTCTGTATCGGAAGACATGATATCACTCGGTTCACACACATATATCTGTGCAGAGAAGTGATATGAAAGTGTCATATTATTGTTTTGCACTTTGAGCAGACAAATATGATCCCACCAGGGAGAAAGGGTTCAGGATATTGGCCTTTGCTTGCTAGACTAATATCTGGTGTATCTGTGAGGTGTTGCTAGCACTTCAGTCATCTTATGGATTATGATCGGTACGTTTCAGTGAGTCTGTGCATGCATGCATGTGTTTGTGTGTGTGTTTGTGTATGGATGTCTGCTGTCCCTTGTCATGATGAGGAAGAGAGAAGTGTTATCTCACTGAGGCAATGTTTCTCTAGCAGAGGATTGGAGGATTAAGGTGCATTGATTTCTCCAACCCCCAGGACATAGATTGAAATGTGAGCTCTGGCTCAGACCTCTGCTTGGCTAGTGGAGGTGCTCCTATTGCACCCCCCAACATCTCATCCATCCCCTGCCTCTTAATACTCAGTTTCCTAGTCCTGTTTTCCTCATAGCCACATTTCCAACAGTAACAAGTGTCTGCTTTGGCCTGATAGCACAGTATGTTTTCTCCCCTACTGCTCAAAGACACTCCGCTGATAGAAAACACAAAGAAACAGAATTTTTACACAGCAGGCCTTAGGATGTGAAGAATCCAAAATAATACAGTTTAATTGTAGAAAATAACAAAAAAAAAAGCTTATTGTTATTCACGTATTGAGTTTCAGTTGGTAATTTTCTCAGTAATATGGGCTAATTTGAGAAAACGGAGCAGAATAGCTCCTCATATATAACTTATTTTATGTCAGACTCATAATATCTTTACCTCATGTGTTCCATAGGAGATCACCAGCCTTCTGCCCTTCTCCAAGATCTCTCTGGATGACTTTACTGACAACAAAGAGATAAGCAATGACCTCAATGCCTATATCCAGTACCGCATCAATGGCAGCAAGGATATCATGAACAACATTAGCCTCAATGGTAAGGCTGACCCTATCACAGTCGGAAAGCTCAGTAGCCACCTGATCTCACGCAGCCAAGGCTCCTACCTGTATCTCAAACTCACCCTTGATCTATTTGAGAGAGGCCACCTGGTGATCAAGAGTGCCAGCTACAAAGTCGTGCCCGTCTCGCTGGCTGAGCTCTACCAGTTACAGTGCAACATGAAGTTCATGACCAATTCAGCCTTCGAGCGCTCATTGCCCATCCTCAATGTGGCGCTCGCCTCACTGCACCCCATGACTGACGAACAGCTGTTCCAGGCCATCAACGCCGGCTTCATCCAAGGGGAGCTGCCATGGGAGGACTTCCAACAACGCATGGAGTTGCTCTCATGCTTCCTCATCAAACGACGGGACAAGACACGCATGTTTTGCCACCCCTCTTTCAGAGAGTGGCTTGTTTGGAGAGCTGATGGAGAGAGTACCGACTTCCTCTGTGACCCCAGGTCAGTCCTTTGCTATGTAAACAAATGCAGAAACTCAGCAGCTGTCCCTTTAGGAATGTGTGCTCCTGTTGCAGGCAGGACAAGTCTGTAGTGCATCTAGAAAATATTCTTGTAATATATCACAAGTAGACCTCAAACAATCCGTCAGAAAAGTAAAAATTAAGCCATGATGATAATGACATGGCAGTAGGCAAATTAATCAAAATGTTCTCACAGTAATTGCTGCTTGAAATTAAGTCCTTTGAGTACAAAATGAGCACAGCAGACAGCACTCTTTAAGTTTGAGAAATAATCATGTTTGTCCATGAAGTTTTCACTTGTCAGTGTAGTTCTGTAGTTATTAATAGTATGTGAATCACGGTCGTCGTTTTGCCTAAAAAATAAACTGACATAAAGGACTTTGTATAGAAAGTAAGTAGAATGTCAAAATCAATAAGTGCAGCAGACTCGTCTCTGAGTCATGGAGGAAATTGGTCCAGGTATTTATTGTAATCATAAATACCTATCATTTATAATTCAGTTGCTAATATACTGTATTATAGCTTTTTATTTTGTTACCGGCAATCTAGAATTCACAAGGACACTTCTGACATAGAGAGATCTCTGCTGCAAGCACATGAAAGAACTTCCATTGAAAATCAAATGCTAACAAGTAATATCTCTCCTTTAGTCTGGATATCTGGCTGTTAGTAGCTAACAATAGGTGCCACCCTTATTTGAAACAGCTGGATATCAGAAGTGTATGGAAAATATATATTCATTGTACTAAAATCACAATTAGTATGTATTCCTACCAGTGTGTCTCTGTTAACTGAAAACATATATATATATATATATATATATATATATATATATATATATATATATAAAAATAGAAAAACCTATGAATCAGTCCTCAGGAAAAATACTACAACACAAATTGTTTTGAAAACTATGAATGCCTTTATTAGTTAGGAAAATGGTGGCCTAATAATTTTACATATTTTTTGCAGTCATGTAAATCTACTGTGTATTCCACTTACTTGTAAGTTAAAATGAATTTACATGGACAGTCTGCAGAAATTTATCATTGTTTCCTGCCATGCCCTGCTTGCCCTGTGGGACAGGCTTATCTGCTTTAGTACTGCTACCTAATTGTAATTCTGGAGCCCTCTCACCCCACATTAGAGACTTCAGTCATTCACATTTAATAAATTGGATGATGTCAGCCTGGCTTTCATTTTTCCTCCCTGTTGCGCCTCGGTATCACCTCTGCTCACACAGTAGTGTCTTTAAGTGGACCAGAGCCATCATATTCTACCGTATATCGTATTCTACTCATTCATAGCCTTCCAACTCTGTCATTAAAAAACAAAAGGCTCATAGTCTGGCACAGGGAATGCACATGAAGATAAAAAGCAGCTGCACTGCCTCTCTGTTTGTGCTTGGCCACGAATAGAGGGAATTCTAACCTGATCAAAGTGATCTGCAATCATGCATGTCCTTTTAATGAAGTTCTGTATTAATTAATGCAGGAATTTCTGAGTGAAGAAGGAAAGGAGAATCCAGGGATTTTACACTCCTCCCTTTCCTTCAGTAGAGCATTGCCTGGATTTTTTTAGGTTATTCAGAGCAGCACTGAGTGAAATAGTTCGCCATGACACTGCCAAGGTGCTCTCTTCATGCACAGAATGAAAAAATACTTTCATGCTTAGTGAGGTAGGAGAGCACTGCAGTTCATTAGGTGGGTCAGTTTATATAAGGCAAAGAAATACCATCAAAAGTTTATGTTGAGGCCATGACACCTTGATAAACATAAACACAACAAAGAACAAAAACTTACATTTCCTACTTTCCTGTTATCATTTCATTGTTATACTGCTGATTGACATCTCTGTTGTTTCTACACCCAGGACCGGCCATGCTCTTATGGCTTTCATGCTGTCTCGTCAAGAGGGGAAACTGAATCGGCAGCAGACCATGGAGCTGGGACATCACATTCTCAAAGCACACATCTTCAAGGTAGAGCTATGAAACAAGCTACATATTTCATGTGTGGTTGAAATCCATCCCTTCTAGGAATTTCCTGGTATTCATTCTCTGTTTATGGTTGACCAGAGGATAAGCCATGGGATGTGAAGAGAGGCACTGACAGCTCATTGATGTTATGTATGTGTGTTTGTGTCTTTGTGCACTCATGTATGCATTGTTGTGTGTGTGTGTGTGTGTGTGTGTGTGTGTGTGGCAGGGCCTGAGTAAGAAAACAGGTGTGTCATCCAGCGTGCTGCAAGCTTTGTGGATCAGCTGCAGTGCTGACGGCCTTTCTGCAGCGTTGGCCTCTCTGAGGAACCTCTACACACCCAACGTCAAGGTGAGACCTTCTCCAGCTCTTGTGTGTCACTTGTACCAGAAACAATGTACAAAACAAATGATGGAATGGAAGTGAACTTTGACAAACTAAATATTTGCTGGTCTTAGCTTTTCAAATTCGATGGTAAATACATCTCAGGTTTTTTGATTGTTGTGAAGACTTGTATCCAGCAGTTAAACTTTTGAAATGAAAAATATTCGCATAGATTCATAGATTCTTGATTTCTCAATGAGGAGAGATGTCATTTTAAGGATTTTAACAAGGCAATTGTAATTTTTTGTGGAAAAACAATATTGGATACAAATTGTTATGCAGAGTATTTTTGTATACATTAAAACATATTTGGAGGGGACCTGCAACAAAGACATAGCAACATCCTCTGCACTTTATAGTAGAAATGATATTTTCCTCAAATTCTTGAATTACCCTTCATGCTGAATAGTATAGGATGTTTAATTAGTGACATCTGAGGTCCTCAAACGTCCTCCCTGAATGTTTTTGTAATTTCACAGTTAGCAATTTGCGAATTATCGTCAATGTCGCGCTCTGTTCCTTTTGTGTACTTACGGGGATGAGCGTGAGCTGATGATGACAGAGGAGGGTCACACTCAATGAAAAGGAGTCACTCTAGTTACAGAAGACAAAATGTTTTCAGGCCCTCATCAGTGTCAGATGAGTGTGAGCTCAGCACTGATACACAATGGAAACCACAATGAGAAGCAGCTAAATATTCTCATTGTCCTAGACTCTTGATCTTCTTGATATCTTGCCATTAGCTCAATCTGTTGCCATCTCTCGTCTGGAAGGCTAAAATCAAATGCCATTAACAGACAGGCTCTAATTATTATAGTAAGTTACATAATTTAAATATATTATAAAATTATAAGAGCTTTAACTTTTCTCCTTCACCTCCAAACTGTCCTGTTTTTTTCTGTTATGTGAGCCCTAGAACATCTATTCATTTTCCATTTCTCTCACATTTCCTATTTTATCATAACATCTCACAATAATGCACATTTTTTTTACATTTTCCACTTTCCCCACATTTTCAATTTTCCACTCATCTCCAATTTCCATCGGAGCACTTTTTTTTATTTCCTACATTTATATTCTTGTATTTCCCATTTCCGTGGTTGCTTACCGTATATGATGAGAAGAGGATGTTTGAGTATTTAGAGGACACTGACTGTTTTAGGGTGTGTGTCTCTCATGTCAGTAGTGAATACAGACCAGAGCAATCAAAAAAAGAGTGCGTCAGTGATAAAAAAAAGCTAAAAAATAGGTCATGATAGCCCAATGGTTAAGTCACATACAGTACCAGTCAAAAGTTTGGACACAACTTGAATGAGAAAGTGTGTCCAAACTTTAAGTGCAACATCCCCTCTTTGATTCTAAGTGGGGACCTTTTGTTGCGTACTATACCACCGTCTACCTCTACACTGTCAACTACCAATTAAAGGCACAAATACCCCCCAAAAAAAGAATAACAAAGGGTGGCAGGAATGTGTATTTCATTGGATGCCAACTGCTTAATCAAGTTACTAGAAAAAGATTTGCATCTTTGGCCTATTGTAATCTAATTTACATTTAGCAGCTGAATAATATGCCCTGATCAGTTTCTTGTTACACACTCTGATTAGCCAATTATGTATCAGATATCGCTCTGGCATTATCTTATAAGGAACAAAGGAAATTAAAAATGTGAGAAAAGGGAAATAGGGAAGTAGATAACTGATGTGTTTCAGAATAGTAATGTGTGGAGTTACAAGACCAGTACAAGATGAACGAGGAAGGAATATGGAAGAAAAATACTTCAGATAAATACTTAAATACAAATTTTTTAACTGGCTGCATTATTTATGTAGATATTCAGTTACATTTTTGAAGCAACAGATAGTCTTGTAATGATTTGTTACTTCTGGAGCTCCACACGGAGAAGATACTATCCTTCTTAGTAATGACCTATTTCAGTTTCCTAACAGTAATTTGACAAACACAAGTCCATGTTCATGTTAGTAGGAGAACTTCTTACACTAACATCATTTCAGATTTAGACAACTGCTTGTGTACTACCTTCTGGTTCGGTATGAGGGGAGACAATCATTTGCCTCTTCAGGAAAGGCCATTATGTCTGAATTATGTATTCTGACTTGAAGCAAAATTATCCTACATTTTTCTTTGTCATTAGCGTTTCAGTGGGGTTCCATCACTTGTTGTCATCCTCATTGTGTATTTGTGAGTTATTGTGCGCAAGTATAACATCACTCAGGGAGATATTCACAGAATGACCTTGTTCTATCTTCTGTGACAGCAGGGAATTGCTGTTAATTTATTCTGCAGTGGATCTGACAAATAAACAGTTTCATTTTCTGTTGTCGAATACTCGTTTGGCTTTGTCGCTCTGTTTTACTAAGTGTTTATTATTGATTCCTCGTCATGGAAAAGAATAGCACACTTAATAATTGCATTCAGTAGAATATGGCCGCATTCTTCTGTATGATGAGGCTGAAGCAATATAAGCTTTTGCTCTGAAATGAGTTACACTGGGGAAAGAAAATGTATTTATCATATATCTATATCATTAGATTTTGCTGATATTTGATCAGTCATTAACCATGATATCTAAAGATCCTTAAAATTTATAAATTAGTACAATTTATAGCCTTATAAAATAGTTTTACCAACACTGATCTTGTAGCACAGATGTGTGGATAAGTATTGTTCAACTTTATTTTCAATTCTAGTCAAGATCCCATTTTTTCTAAAGATGTCTGGATTGTATTTCTGTAATGTTGTCAAAACAGTGGAATATTTTATCAACCTTTGAAGATAGTTGAGGCAGCACATTTATGTCAGTGTTTTTTGTTTCCTCATTTTGGCAATAAAATGATCTTTAATCCAGTTAGAGGACACACTGAAATACATATTTTAATGTTTTGTTTTGTTTGAAGATACTACAACAGTACAGATGGTACCACTTTGATAAAACTGTTCCAAACCAGCTGTCTGTGTTTGCGTTACTCATCAGGTGAGCCGTCTGCTGATGCTGGGTGGAGCAAACGTGAATTACCGCACCGAGGTGCTGAACAACGCGCCAGTAATTTGCGTCCAGTGCCACCTCGGCCACCAGGAAATTGCTTCCTTGCTGCTCGAGTTTGGGGCCAGCGTAGATGTGGTGTCTGAAAATGGCATGAATCCTCTCTGCTTCTCAGCTGCTGCAGGACACTTGGGACTCGTCATGCTGCTCTGCAAGAGGGGGGCCAAGGTGAGTGGCTAAAAATTGTGACTCTCTGCTGCTGCAAATAAAGCTGAGTTAGAACTATCTACCTTCTGATGATAGAAACTGGACAGTCTTTAGGGTAAAGTCATGATTACCTATACAGATTTTGCTCGATCGCATTGACACAGCACATAACTCACAGCTATTTACTGCAAAGATACAATACGTACCACAGGTGTTGGGCATATATTGTGTGTGTGTGTGCAGTAGAGCTAATAATGTTGTGTTTCTTCCAGGTTGATCATGTAGATAAGAGTGGCCAATGTGCACTAGTCCATGCTGCTCTGCGAGGACACCCAGAGATTATCCAGTACCTGCTGGAGCTAGAGTGGAGTGCTGAGGGGCAGCAGCAGGACTGCGCTCTGAAGAACAAAGCCCTGCAGCAAGCTTTGATAGCAGCCTGCAGCATGGGACACACACAGGTCTGACTGATACACATGCACATATTTTACTTCACACACAACCAGTCCCCCCACACAGTAATTAATACAACTAAGGAGAGGTTTTTATGTCCTCTTTGTTACTACAAAAATAGATGTATTTCACAGAAAAAACTGTACATATAAAATTCATACTGTATATTGCAAAGAAATGCAAATTACATGGAATTCTGTATTTTATTTCCATACTTCATAGCAACACCTTTGTTTCCAGTGTGTTTTCACAACAATCTTCCACAACAAATCTCAGAGCAGAGGGGACTATGAAAAAAAAAAAAAAAAAATAGAGCACATCTTGTTCTCAGTGATGATTACTTAAGGTTTGAGGTGTTGTTCTGCCTTGCGAATCTGAAAACAGGAGTCAGGGATCGATCACAGTGCAGAGCCCTCAGCTGCCCAGGTGCGATGTAGGCTCAAGGTTTATTTTGGCTTCCTCATTAGCTGCAATGGGATCCTCTGGCCCAGCTTAGAATAACACAACTGGGCCAAGTTACGCTGTGAACCCACGTGCAGGAGACCCCCAAAACAGTCTTGTATTACAGATTAGACTCGACTCACATAACCTCATCTAGTTTACTGTGATTAATTACTGTAATAATCATTTGCTTGGGCAGCACCATGTTTGATCAGCTGAAGTTTGTTGCCTTTTTTTTTTTTTTTTTTTTTTGTTACTCTGCTACAAAATTAGCATGTTGTCTAACCTTTTGAAGGTTTATTGGAGCTGAAGCGGTACGTCATTAATCTAAGTTTCTTTTTGGCAGGTTGTGAGGGGCTTGCTGGTGTTGAATGATGAGCATACCGTGCAAATTGATAGCCATGACACTCTGTGGGGAGAGACAGGTATGTTTTCATCCATCTTTTTTGCATTACATGACTCCCTTGTATCATCACCTGCTGTTTTATCATTCTGGACCTCGCTGCTGTAATCGTATGCTGCAGTGGAAGGTCTGGTATATCCCTCCTGCACAGTAATGCTCCATGTTTGATGCAGAGGTCGCTCAACCCGAATGTGTGCGCATTTTAATGGCTGTTCCACGTTCTTCTGTCCTGTGATTTCTGGTAAAAGCATTACATATCGTGGTCATGTGGGTTTCTACTTAGAGTTTGGTCAACACAGCATTTCCTCTTAGCAATCATTTTCCAACATGCCCACTGGATTTTAGCTCCAGTATCCCCTCGGTTCTGTCTGTTTAGATGCCGACAACAGTTTGGACATTTTGAAGTTTCTCCACCATCTGTTTTATACAGATTCAGTCAGATTTAGATGTTCCAGGGACATTTGTTGAATGACATAGATTATAGGCTCCTAAGCATGTTTATGTTACATATTAAGTAGATATTAGTTGAATCTTTTTTTTTCTGAGAATGTTTTTGGGACTACTGATAAGTTTGCACTTCTGCTTGATTAAAATTGAGTGATGACAGAAAGTGGGGGACAGATTTTGACAATCAGAAGATGATGTTTTGGACGGTGGCTGCAGTTAATGGTCTTGCTCAAAGCCATTTGAAACTAATTGAGGAATGGGTGCAAAAAGCTATGTAGAGCAGCAGCTTAAATGCAGGAGGTGACTATCAGGTGTACGATGATATTTGGTTTGACAGAAAGTACACGGTAGACTGCAAGGCCACGTCTCCAGTATTATCACACACTATGGAAGGGTCCAGAGATCTTGAATGTGTTGCCATTGCAGATTTGATGTGCTGATAAATGTTCCATATGTAGCTGTGCATTATAGTCATTATCAGCGTACACCAAGGAAGTGGTCCTAAGAATATGTATTCGAACAACACAGCCAGACACATATCCTTTAAAATACCAGCCTGGAAATACAAACAGTGTAAAACACATATGTAGTTAAGGCAGAAGTGTGCTTCGTTTTCTGGTTTAGTGCTAAAAATACTTCTGATGCATTACGTAAGTTTCAAGCACATCCAGAGCTACAGTATTTCTCATGAATTGAATTTTGAAATGTTGGACACATTTTGTTTTGTCTCAGATCTTCAGTATAAACCTCTGCTCTCAGTTTAGTGATCCACAGCTATAAATTTCCAAATCGCACCCTTTCTTATTTAACAACAGTGTTTGATGCTTTTTGTGCACAATCATGCTGGAGTAGATATAAAAAGGAACATTTTAATAATAGTCTCTTTGTGTCTCTCGCAGTTGTAAGCCAGTGGTATTTAGCACCAAAAGTTTGGTGCGGCAGGAATGTAGGTCAGCCTATCAGCTGAGAGGCTGTCCACATTGTGGTTAACTGGTGCCTTTGCCCTGCTAAATGACTGCAGGACTTCAGACCTTGTTACAGTCCTGGGACAAAGGATGGTCCCTCTGAAATATTCCTCTATGGAACTGCTGTTCTGGTTCCTCTGATATGACTAGGATCTTTGTTCATGTGCAATCACAACGCCTGCGTCACTGTTGAAGACATACATTTATCCAAAGCATATTACTGAGCCTCATGTGTACCCTAGATTGTATAAAGTCCTTGACTATTGCTGTAAATAATAATCATCATAATATTGGAGCCACATATAGCTGCAGTCCAGTATTTACCTCTTTGCTCTATGCACACAGTGAATGTTATGTCACAGCTAGCACCCTGTTGGCATCTGTCCTGAACGAGGGAAATTGCAGGTCACAGGGAGCAATAGAAAGACGTGAGGCTGCTGCACCACTGACCTGAAACAAAAAGACTCCCAAACCCTTGACATGAACGCATATTCAAATATCTTTGTGCCCACCAGGCACTCATTTAAAACGAGGCCAGAGCCCATCTGTATTCGTGGGAAATAGGTTAGTAAACACAGTTGACATCCATAATGTGGATTTTTGTCCACTGGGTCATGCCCAGCCTAGAAGACCTTTATGAGACATAAAATGATACAGATAGAGTTCACAGGAGTTCACTATGAGGCAGTAAAAAATAACTATGCTAACAACGGACATTATTAGCACTGAGAGGTATATTAAATTGCAGTCTCACCTCAAATTCCTTTTTAGGCCTTCCATGCTCAGATTTAATAATCCAACCTGGTAGCAGTCTGCGCTCTGCTGCAAAAAATACCAAAACTAACTAAGTCCCTGCAATATCCCCTTTAAAAAGTGACCATTCAACATTGTCTCTATAACAATTCCCTGATAACAACCTGTCTCTGAAAAAACGTATTTCATATTTGAAATTCAGTGGAATATTACATCTCTATGCAAATAGATCTACTGTCTCCTGTGTTTAGAGACAGATTGGATTGCACATCCATGCAAGTTCCATCTTTTAAAATCCCCTCTTAAGATGCAAAACACTTCCCCGTTATGCAAAGAAAGGTAATTTAACTCCTCATAATCATTCTCGGTGTGAACACACAGCAGCAGGATTGGTTCAAGACAAACACCAACAGATACTGGTGTTGCTTAGTGTTATGAAAGTGTAATCTTTTGTATATCATAAGTAATGGTATGATTTTTTTTTGCTTTGTTTCTACTTTATGGTATGTACAGTCATGTATAGATCATTCTCAGGCATCTTGCATGGCGTCATAAAAAATATAAACATATAAACATCTCCTGGCAAATGTAGAAGCCAGTTGTTGTTATGGTAGGAATTCATTTAAATGATTAAATCCTTTTCTTTGAGGTTGGATTCGTAATCAATTTAGCAGTGAGTGCTTGCTTACTCTTTGCTAATTGGTGATATGGTGATGGGCTTTTCCGTGTGGAGTTTAAATGTTCTGTCCATGCTGCTATAGCTCTCTCTGGAGTGCTTCCACAACACAAGACTAAGGCTCTGGGAAGTCTACATGTGCCGGAAAACGGCTGCCTGCTGCTCTTATTAGTTAGGATGGCTTACACGCAGAGGACTAATAAATTCTGTCTATAAAATACACTTGAGGTCTTTTCTTCTTCTGTACAAGGCTCTGCTATTTTCTTCCATATGCACACAGACGGCAAGTGTTCATACTGCATAATAAGAGCACAGCGCAAGCTAACCCATGCTGCTATTTGTGGGAATGCTCAGGTGCCTGAGGAAAAGATACGCTTTATACTAGCAAGTGACAAACACCTGCACTTGTTTAAAAAACACTTAAAGCATTTTAATCCCTCCCTCCCCCATCCCCAGTCCCTTCCTACACAACCCTCTAGGGCTCTATAGATTGGTGTATGACACAATGTCTGACACAAAACTTTAGATGAACAGACAGAGGGGAAAAACAAAACATAAATCCAAGAGAAAGAATATATGTACAAGTAAGAATCTAATATATATATATATATAGATATATATATATGAGTACATGAAGATATACAGTAGCAAACATATGTGAATGTATCACAAAACAAGAATACTGTTGGTTCACATCTTATATAAGAGCTCATAAAGGGGATTCATTTAAAGTCACTAATATCTGCTGACATATTGATAACACCCAGACTGTTATATCTTAAATTTTCTAGTGGTGACATTGATATTCATCTCCTCCACCCAGCGTGTCCGACTTGAATTGGAGAGGAATCAATCTCTGTACAGTAATGAGGCAGACGTTATGGCTTTTGCTTGTGATACCATAATTTTTGTGTTTGGGGAGGCACTACAAAAACAGCAGTGCTCGGATGATCTTGTGTTTGTTTCCAGCATTCTGTATCTGTGTAAATGCCTCAAAAATATGCCCCCAGGATCTGTTCAGAGACTAACAAGAGCAAAACATACTGTATGGCTTAGCTGGACCAAGCTGGACTTTGGAGGAATCTTGGACATTCTGAACTGGTGTTAGAATCAATTTTGGCAAGTTTATTATTCAAGTAGTGTAATGCCACAATACTTATACTGTAGGTCCATGCATTAAGTATTAATTACAAGTGAAAGTGTTACAGACTGCATTGTCACACTTCCAAAACATCTGCACTTTTACTGTTTGTGTTGAAATCAACAATGTTTACTGTTTTCTGATGAGAAGATACCTCAATTATCTTTGGGCCTCATTTATCAACCTTCTGTAGAAAAGATTCTTCATCCAAATGATCATACTTGTACAGAAATTTCTTTTTTTTTATATGAAGAAATTGACCTAAATAAGGATTAATGGTCACAAACCTTTCCTGTAGGAAATATTGCTCATTTCTTGTCACAAATATTTGTCTTTTTTAGCAGTTTAACAAGTAAAATCAAACTTTACAGACATTACATTTTGTTCTCAGAGGTGGATGCAGAGACCAGTATGCCTGTGTGCTCAGTACAAATGTGTTTTTTTTATGTAATTTAGCATCTGCTCTGTCACCAGGAGGGCAAAGGGAAATTTACAAATCACAATAAATGTCTCTGTGTTGCCTTTTAAAAGTTGCCTGCAACCTTTTGTAATTGTCATTCTGTCAATTATTGAATCGTACTTAATTGAGTTGTTGATGTATTCTGAACACCCTGGGAAAAAGTATTAAAAGCTCTAGCTATTAGCAAGGACAAATTGAAAAATCCCAATCTATGGTTAGAATAAATTGTATGCGTGTTTTTTAGCATTTGTCAGTCTTGGTAATTAAGGTTCCAGGTTGTTTATCTGCTATGATTTCAGGCTCTGGGTTCAAAGCTGTAGTTAAAATGCCAGGTCACAACGTCGTTGCTGTTTGTGTGTCTTGGGTTTCTCCAGCCTGGCGGTTAAGTGGTGGCGGATAAGGATGTTATTATGTTTACTTTGTAAATCTGTTTATCAGAGAGTTATTTAGAATCTCCTCCTGAAGACACTGTTACGGCAGGCTATGGTATGAGGTATGAGATGAGTTGGCAAGAGGCAGCACAGAGTTGAAACAAGGTTGATGAATAGCTTACAAAAAATTTGATAAGATAAAATCAGGTGAAACGGCACAATGAATGACCAAAGTGAAAAGGAAGCTCCTCCTCTGAAGAGTAGGAATGCTGAAGTGCTTTGTAGTATAAAGAACGTTGTTGAAGAGCTGAATAAATACTGTTAACGAGATGTGAACAGCAAAAGGCATGAAATCTTCCAAGAATAGAATGAGTTATGTAAAAAAAAAAAACAGGGTCACTTTTGAACATCAAACCAAACAGCTGTTGAATATATCTTCATTGTAACCCAGGTGCTGCTAACGCTGCTCCCTGAAGCACAAACACAGCCTAAGTTTAGCTGCTCAGTCATTGTTCTCTGCTGTGTTGTATATGTGTGTGTGTGTGTGTGAGGATATCCATATTTTGCGCAGATGGAGGGTGGGGTGTTTTGGCTCTGATGACTTGTTCATCCAGATGGATAATGTCAGTCTGATATGGAGGCTCAGCGGTACCTTAAATCTCTCAGAGGTGAATCTCAGAGCAGAACTCTTCAGATTCTTACCATGGATCTCACTCTATTTGGACATTTAAGACCGACACATCTGTTGCCATACATCAGCAGCCACTGATTAACTGTAAGCATCACACATTTCATCTTTGTTTTCTTTCAAGACCTGAGTACAAGCAATAATTAGTATTTGACTTTTTGTTTAAAATGAATTAGACCGTTAATTCCAGTTCATCTTTGTCTAAAAACTTTACAAAATACAAACAAGAAATGGGTGTTGAACAGAATTGTTTGACTTTGTTGTCTAATGTTTGTCTGCTGATGCATAAAATGACATAGAATTCTCATCTCTCAGTACACGGCTCTGGGAGCTTGAGGCAGGAATTTAATGAGTTTAATAAGCATAACATAATTGTTTTTAAACTCAATTAGCACCAGACATTAGCCGGCATTTCTCTACTCATCTTTGCTAGGAGGGATTGCAAACACTATTTATATCTGAGCTTTTCTGTTTCCCTTTTTCTTCAACGTTACAGACCTGTTGCTGAACAGCGTTACTTTCTGTGTACTGTTTGGTGTCGTGTTGTGGATGGGTTGAATTCCACTCTTATCTATCTTCACTTCTTCCTGTGTCCTACATCAGTACTAACTTTAGCGTCCTCTTTGCAGCCTTGACGGCGGCAGCGGGCCGGGGGAAGATGGAAGTATGCAGCTTCCTTTTGGAGGAAGGGGCAGTGGTGCAGCAGGTCAACCGGAGGGGAGTGTCTCCTCTATTCTGTGCGGTCAGACAGGGACACTGGCAGGTGAGACACTATCCCTCCATATTCACAGCTTTTTATACTCCTTCAAATCATTTTCAAACAATGTGTAGTATTTCAAACCATATAGGATATACCACCTGCCCTGTTTGTGGAAACAAGGACATGTCCCTGCTGTGTATGAACTATGCGCACCTGGATGTGTTTGATGTCTGTTCTCTGACTGTTTTGTTGTCTGTTTCCTAGATTGCAGAGCTGCTGTTGCAGCACGGTGCTGACATTAACATCAGCGACAAGCAGGGCAGGACTTTACTCATGGTGGCTGCCTGTGAGGGTCACCTGAGCACCGTCGAGTTCCTGCTTTCCAAAGGTGAGCTCCGACAGCATCGCCACCACATAACATCCACCGTTAGTCTCATGCCAGAGTAGAGAAATTACAAGGCTTTACACATTCATTACTTGGATGTATTTAATTAGCAGAGTGTTTTCATATGAAATGTTTGTCTCAAAGGTGCATCTTTGACTTCGATGGACAAGGAGGGGCTGACACCCCTCAGCTGGGCATGTTTAAAAGGACATAAGAACGTAGTGCAGTTTTTGGTGGAGAAGGGTGCGGTCATCGACCACACAGACAAAAATGGACGAACTCCGCTGGACCTCGCTGCCTTTTACGGAGACGCAGAGATTGTACGTGACTGAAATTAATTTAAGTTTATTGAAAACCTCCGAACACACCACATACCAACCCACCCTTCACGTAGCCTTAACTGACAACATCCCTGTGCCGTTATTGAACACATACCGCTGTGTGTTAGTCCAGCTCTTGACAGTCTCTGCAGTGTTTATGTGTTTTTAAACTGTCGGTGGTCTCAAATAGGTCCAGTATTTGGTGGAAAGAGGAGCAGTGATAGAGCATGTGGACTACAGTGGGATGAGGCCTCTGGACCGGGCCATAGGCTGTCGGAACACGTCGGTGGTGGTGACTCTGCTGAAGAAGGGGGCCAAGCTGGGTAAGAACATTGTTTTTCAAAAATCCAAGTCCATGTAAGTGAGTGTAAAACCTACCGCGTTGTACACTTACTGCACATGAGTTCATAAGTACTAGAAGAATCAGCTGTTTCTCTTCCAGTCCTTAGCAACTGTCTGTGGTCTGCTCCAGTTCTCTTACGCCTCGGCGAACGTAGTGTATGAAACACACTCAGTATTTTGTTTTGTCTCTATGTCGAGCTCATTTCTGTCTTGCTCAGTATCTCATGGATCTAAGAATAAGCTCAGACTAATTTTGTGGAATGTTGTGGAAAAACCCTGTTTCCATTACCGCTGTTCACTCGCTCTTCTGGTATGTCAGTGCATGTGTGTGTCCTTCCTTTTCTCCTTCGTGTGCTGCTCGGCTAATTTAAGAATGTGACTTCCCACCTAAACGACATTCATAGCACTATCTCAGTCCGCGGCTTATCTGCAGGCTTGAAGTCGAGTGAAAAGCTAAAGTACACTATGAAACACATTTTCCTTTCACTTTAAATGACTGCTCTTGTTGCATGACCTCTTTTCTCTTCACTCTCTCCCTCCTAACTCTTTCTTGACTGCTTTCAATAAACTAAGGCCACAGAGCGTCTCCTTACGATCGATCAGGTACAATCTTTAGGTAACTTTACCTTGTACCAATTTCCAGAGAATACAGCGACCGTCTGTTAGCACCAACACTGACGACCTAACACGTCTCCGTCGACCTCTTTCTTTCTTCTCATGCACCCACAGGGAACGCTGCTTGGGCCATGGCTACTTCCAAGCCTGACATCCTTATCATCCTTCTTCAGAAGTTGATGGAGGAAGGAAACCTGCTTTACAAGGTACAGTGTTGTGCAAATGTCAGAGAGCCTAAGCTGCTCTGCCGTACTAAAAGACAGACGTAGCCTGAGTTATTATTAAATGATGCCATGTTCTGTTTTTCTTTTTTAATGGAAGTGAAAAAAGCAGTGAAAAGTATAATTAAATTCAGCTTAAAAATGAGGTGATTATCATCTTTTTCTGACTCAGTAAAATGCAGAAATTGAATGGATGTGTATGTTCCGCACCGCTTACCAAAGGAGCCATGATCGATGCCTGACATTTAACAGATTGAGTTTTGTGGCAGAAAGGACAATCCTGTCAGGTGTGTGTGTGTGTGTGTGTGTGTGTGTGTGTGTTTTGAGCTTGTCTGCGTGTTGCGTGTGTGATTGATGAGAAGGGAGGGCTTGAGCCAGAGAAACAGCTATTGTGGGGGAGTATCTGGTGAATACCTTGTCCTGCTTCTTTCCAATTTTTCCTTCTGGTCCTGTCCTCTTCCTCACTGCGTGTGTTTGCCCTCCATGTGTCCTCCAGAAAGGGAAGATGAAAGAGGCAGCCCAGAGGTACCAGTACGCCCTGAGGAAGTTTCCTAGAGAAGGCTTTGGCGATGACCTGAAGGCATTTAAAGACCTGAGGGTCTCTCTGTACCTCAATCTCTCCCGCTGTCGCAGAAAAACCAATGTAAGCCTCTCACGAGACACGTTTTTTTCTTTGCTCCTCAGGCAGTGCTGTATTTTTAGCTCGATCCTTTAGTAACTTAAAATATGGCATTTCACTGGCCACATCTTCACTCAATCAGTGTAATGAATATCAATATCATCCATCTCTTAATGGATATTTGCTGAACAAAAGACTTTTCTGGGTAGTTTGAGCAATTCTTTTAAATGTTTAGAGAAAAATAAATAAATCTGTGACTAGGACTCCAGCATATGAAATGAATTGACCATGTGTAGGCAGGGAAAGCTTGTTAGTGTTCAGATGGCAACAGGGAGGAGGTGGGCAGGAAGCTACAAATGTACTGGGCAGTGGACTCAAGCTCCTCAAATCTCGTCTGTTCAGTCAGCTGTTTACCAGTTTACCTGCGTAAGTGCCGGAGAGGTAATATGGGTCAATTTCTGCCATTACTAAGTGTTCAAAAATACTTTAATGTCTGTGAAACAAAGAAAACAGAAGAAAACTGCCCTCAAAGCAACAAACTGCATTAATAAGACATAACCAGCAACAAGGACAAATATTAATGTTTATTTTAAATTTTCATTTTTGTTGTTGAATATCTTATCCTTTTATAGGACTTTGGGATGGCTGAGGAGTTTGCAACAAAAGCACTGGAGCTGAAACCCAAATCCTATGAGGCCTACTATGCCCGTGCAAGAGCTAAAAGGAGCAGCAGGTAAACTACTCAGCGTAGCTCCAGACCAGCACAACTGTTTACTATTGATGGTGAATTATGCAGTCTGGATCTGCTAACAACGCCTCTCTCCGTTCTCTCCTCCATCCACAGGCAGTTTACTGCGGCCCTGGCTGACCTGCATGAAGCAGCCAAGCTGTGCCCAAATAACCGCGAAATCCGTCGCTTGCTGGCTCGAGTTGAGGAAGAGTGTAAACAGATGCAGCGCACTCAGACCAAAGGAGGCCTCGCTGGGGCTGCAGCTGCGGCTGCTTCCAGCCAGGCATCAGGAGGTCACGAGTCTGACCAGGAACAAGACGAGGGACAAGAGGACCCTTTAGAGCACAGCCTTGCAAGGAACGCAGAAGGCCAAAGAGACATCCTGGAAGAGGAGGAAGAGGAGGAGGCGACCTCGCAACATGACAGGACACCTGAGGCCTGCTGGTCACAGAACAGTTTCCCCTTCAACAGAGTCTTACCCTCTGAGCCTGTCAGCAATAGTCTGGGTCACCAGAGTCTGAACCCCAGCTCACCCCCAGGCCCCGGCAGGCTTCCCCTTCACCGGTACCCTCGAGAACACCGGGAGGCCCAACAGGGCCTGGTCCTACAGCCCACCAAGCAAGCCCAGATAGTCAAGACCAACCAGCATATGAGCTCCATGCAGGCTGGTGGCGGGGCTGTGGGGGGCCGCACAACAGGGGCCAAATCCCAGTATGCTCCCTCCAGTCCCTTACCCAGCCGACACATGTCCAGCATGCTGAAGCCTGGACCGGGCATCGACATCAGTCCTCTGCCTCTCCCATCTGACGAGCCCATCTACAAGAACCGCATGCCACTAGCAGCTGCCTCCACCTCCATGGGTCACAGTTGTGAAAAAGAGAGCCTCCATTCCTCCCAGGCCTCCTACTCATCCTGCAGCAGCTCCAAGGGTCTGGGGCAAGACAGGTTATCAGCCCACTCTGCATCCTCTCTGGATGGGTTGGCCTGCTCCGGTCCTGGTCCCCAGGGAAACCATAGCGACCCAGGAAAGGAAGGGATGTGTGGTGCAGTAGGATTGCAGGGAGGAGGCAGCAGCAGCATGCGTGTGTCTAGTTCTACCAGCAGCTTGGCCTCCAGCAGCAGTCTATCAGACAGCGGCAAGCTGGGACCTGACGTCCGCACCAAGATCTCAGACAAGACAAAGCACAGCCAGCAGGCCAGCTCTGCAACAGAGTACAAACCCAGACCGTTCATGGGCATAACTGACAAGACAGCACGCTTTCAACAACAGCTCCAACAACAGCAAATCCAACAGCAGCAGCAGCACCACGTTCTGCAGAGTCATCAGAGCCTGCAGTCTGCTGGCCGCAGCTGGCTGAACCACTCCTCCGACGGTCTGGTGTGTCACAACATGTCAACAATGGGCCTGCAGCCTGTCGACTGTGAGCTGCCTTACGCCAAAACAGTGAGCACTTATCAGGAGCAGCACAAACCTCCGTCACCTCAGGGTGCTATGGCAATGAGTAGCTTACAAAACGGCATGCACACCAAGGAATTCACAGAGAAGTTCTGCCAAGCCACCAACTGTTACAAAGAGTCCAAGCCAGCACTGGCGATGCAGCACACGTTCATGGACAGTAAGCCCAAGCAGCCTGGCCTAGCCCGAGAAAATCCTGCCATTCACATAGCTTCTATGAAACCAAAGCGATCATTTATAGAGTCGAATGTGTAGAGATATTTGTTCTATCTCATACAGTCCACAACGCACACACACTAGCAAAAATAATTGTTTTAATTTTTTTTTTTTTTTTTTTTTTTTTTTAAACCAGCCCCAGAAAGAATACAGTCTCACTTTTAAGCCTTGTAAGAAGCACAGTATGTGTGAATACAGACTGCAAGCAGTGTGCTCCAGATTTCCCTCCTCCCAACCTGCCGCTTGTGGCTGTCAGCTTCTGTTACATGACAACATGTCCACTGTCATTCAGCCAAGCTGGAGACGTTGCACTGAAGGAAGTATTTGGGCATGTACTGTACAGTCCTCATCAACAAAACAGTGACAGCAAGCACTTTATACACAGTTAGGCCATTTAAGTGCTTAAACAACATTCAGTTACAACATAATGTATTGTAATGCATTATTACAGAGCAGTTTAAAAAGAGTTGAATGGGGTTTGAACTAGGTTCATTACGTCCATGGTGCTGAGAGAAATAAGGAGAAGAAACTCCACAGTGAAGGTGTAAGAAAGTCTAACGGACGGGCATTCCTGTGTTTTACGAAGGATGTTATAGATCCTCTTGTTGTGTATATTATATAAATATGTACTTTTCCTTCTTTTCAGTGAAGGATTATGTTAAGTGTATTGACAAGTTCAGACTGGTGTATTTTGAGTTTTATGCACAATGTTGTTTAAATGGTGTTAAATGTTCTAAAAAAGCATTTGTTAAATATGTTTGTACATTATATAAATCATTAACATGGAATTGAAATCCTTTCTGTATCTGCTTGTTGTTGCTGTCTAGTTTAATTTATTTACAGCGCCGATGGCTTAATTGTAAAAGCAATATATTTTATATAGTTATTTTTGCACAGCTACTAAGACATTTTATGATTCTCAATAATATTGAGTTTAAGTGCATGCTACAATTGCAGTTTACAGTATATTTCGGAGTAAAAAAAAGAACTATAAAAACAGTTTTGGGGCACAGTGCCATCGGCTCTATTTTAATATGTATGTTAAATGCAATTGTTGCCATGTTTTCAGTATTGTGAGCTTTATTAGCTGTGATCACATACTGTAATAGAGTATAACTGCCATAGCCACCATGGGAGAGAGAATAAAGACCCACTGAGGGAACAACAAACACGTCTGCTGACTCTCATTGTAAAACAGATTAAGATTGTTTAAAAGGACATTTAATAATTGTCATGAACCTGAACAGAAGTGTAAACATTATAAAGCTTCCAAAAAGTCTACAGTCCATACATCATCATAAATAATCAGCGGCCACAGGTAGTAATTACAGGATAAGTCATTGAATTTCCATTGATTTCTGGCTACATACAGTGTTTTACTTCTTATTGTACATTTGAGACAAAACCATTGAAATGAGTAGCAGGAGTAGAGATGAATCATAATGTCAGTTACAAAGCAATATCTTTCCAAAGTTAGCTAACATTAGCCACCGTTAGCTACCGGTTGTACCAGACCAAGTAAGTCTGTAGCAGCAGTGAAATGAAACAAGCACAAGGCTGTTTTACTGGGAAAGAATGAGATTGTTCTGCTTTCAAAAGTTACACAGTGTTGTTTTAACCCAATAAATTGTGTCTTCAGATACACAGTATAATGTCTTGATAATTAGCAGGTATGCAGGCTTGTTTCTAAATAGGAATAGTTGTTTATTAAGTAAATATCCATTGATTTATGATTCTGATTATATTGTCAGATTTGACTCTGAGTGGGACCCTGAACAAAACTCTATTATAGTAATTACTTTTATTAATAAGAGCACTTGGTATCAGATGAGCAATTACAGTTTAATGAAGCACCTGTTTAGTGGGATTCTGAGAAACGAGGCTAAACTGAGCTGCTGGACTTCCATCGTGCTATTGCCATCTTCAGGGATCTGTTGGGGGTGAGGAGTGTGGTCTGTAGAGGCAGGTTCGTCATGGGACTGGTTTTGTTCTTGCCCCTGATCCAGCTTTCGATGGACTCTCGCTCGTAGGAATATCCATCTATGGAGCAGGCACACATTATTACACCTTATATACACTCTGGCATAAATGTATTGAGCGTTTGGTCGTCTAACCTGCGGCGATGACTGGCTCCTTCATCAGCTCTCTGGTGATTGGGCACAGAAATTCATCTGGGGCCTCTGAACCGCTCTGCTCTGCCCTCAGGGCCTCAATTTTCCTCAGGAGACGACCGCGGAGGCCCACAGACTCTGTGAAACCAACACCCTGTTCAATATTCTGTTCAGCACAGCAGGCAAATGCAGGCACATGTGTTGCAATGTCTTGTAACACTTCAAACTTAGTGCAGCAAAGGTTGTTTGTATCCAACATTTAAGCATTCATCATCAAAGACTTCACATAAACAAAGTCATCTTCATACAACTACACGCTCATGTTAACTGCAGCACGTCTTCAGTGTCTTTCTGTGACACTGAATCAGCGAGGTGACAGACACTCAACAGAAAGCTCTCTGCTCTCTCAGATAAGACAAACGCGGGGATAAATCTGGACCTCTCCTCGATCAATCTGCGCCGAGACACACGGAGCCAGACTCATTTACTGCGTGACGATGACTGTTTTACAACAAGCAAGTTGTCTCCCCAGTGGAGTTTGTGTGGGTTGTAGTTTAAAGTTGACACCTCTCATTATTTCACTGGGAAATAAAACTCAGACAATTCAAAAGAGGGAAAAATCACTCCACACAAAGCTTCACGTCTCCGCCTGCTGACAGCACCCTTTTAATGCTGCACATTTTAACCACCAGCTATGACTGAGGGATGACCTTTGCAGATTAGTGGTGTGTCGTCGTGTAGTGGCGGAGCCGCAGAGATCTCACACAGACAATGATTCAGTGATGTTCTTCCCGTCTGCATCCTCAAGTCCTGAGGAGATTTTCTCAAATATAATTTTCGTTAAATCAACCTATTTCACATAAAGATAACATCCATCCGTTTTCCTGTCTATATTTCACTGATTTTTATGTATATCATGGTGTGAGGTATTTCATTAGGGGTTGCCAAATTCGAACAAATCATTATAAATTTAATTGAATCCAGGTAATGCAAGAGAGACCTGAGTACAGCTGAGGAAATAGGTACAAGCACATACAAACTGCATCAGAAACAATCACGTCTCTAAAAAGGTCCAAAATTAAAAGCTTAAAATCACCGAGCAGGATGAGACGTTCAAATTTGCAAGTCCTTTTAAATTCATAACGTTTATATGGCGAAAAGTACTGAAGGCAGTCTTCCCAAGTTCAGTATTTACTTGTGGGGTATCAAGATGTGTCAGGATCTGGTCTGGGTCTTCCTGCTGCTACTGAGGACCAGCCTACTTTTTCATATTCATGCCCTGTAATGAAACGCAGGTTGCAACAGAAAAAATATAACAGGTTTTTTTTTTTTTTAATCTTCTCCAAATGTAGGGCGTTAACAAGTCACATTTTATCGGTTGGGACTAGTTGAAGATATCAGTATTCTTTTTTTTCTTATTCTTTTTTTTTACTGTAATGATAGAAGTGTTTCTGAGTTGTAGCGGGGGGGGGGCACAAGTGATTCACATGTGCTGAGAAAGCTTACTAAAGCATCTGGTTTTAGGTTAGAGTTAATGTCTTTGGAAATCATGTCACAAAATACCAGAACAAATTGAATTTGGGAACGGGTGATTAAACTTATGGCTTAAAGTTGCTTCTGACGAATATGTGGCACATGGGAGAGACTGCAATGAAAATGTTATATGATGATGATGATGATATATGATAGAACAATTCAATTAAAAAACACCAAGGCTATAAAATAAAATACATTACGTACGCACTGACAAGCAGAACAACATCAAGCTGCCCTTGTTCTCACCATTGAGACCAACGATAAATTCCTCTCTATAGACAGGCACTTTGCAGTCTGTGCATATAACAGCATCACCAAGGCAACACAAATATGTATAAACAATAAACTCAGCGGCTGCAGCACACATAAAGCTGACACACACACACACACACACACAATGCTATGTTGCTATGCAATGCAGCAGTTATTGACGTTCTCCTCTGGAGATTGAGTTGCACCAATAAGTGAGTTTGTTGTTGTACTTGTGAGCTCCATGAGGCTCTCAGCAATCTGCTCTACGTTCAGCTTCTCTGCTTATTCATTTAATGTAGAATATAACCCTCCACTCAGCTTCTTCTGTCCCACTGTGCTCCTCAAATGTTGTTTTCTACCTTTTTGAGCTGAATGAGTGCTCAGTGACAATAGGGACTAGTCAAAACTAGGCCATGAAGGTAAAAGTTCATAAACTACATGAGCATTTTAGCTACATGTACACCCGGCAAGCTGATGGTCGTCAACGTTGTGGGTGGTTCAATTTAGGTCACTCAGTGCTCGTCGTGCTGCATGAAACCAGTGATCCATTAAGGTAGACTATAGATGCAACCTTTACATTAATGCTAACCTTAATGCCTTCATCCTTAACTTTATTGTACGTTGTGCAATTTTTGTCCTGTTTACACACTTTTGTTCCATTTTCACACACACGGCTTATCATGACTTTTTCATGTGACTTTTGTTCTTAACGTGTCACTGATGCGACTTGAAATGTAGCAAAGTACAAAACTTAAGATGAGAAAAACACTTAATACTTAGTAAAATGACAAAAAATCACACAAAAAAAACCTACTTGGTTACATTAAATGTAATTCATTACTTCCATCCCTGCTGAAACCCTTCCTCTCGTATGTCATAATGTATTGTAGCACTAAGTTCTGAAAGAAACTAATCTAATTATAGCACATAATCAGTCTCCAACAACCTGAAGAGGTCTTAATTAACAATAATCAGCGTCTGTTGCTGCTCAGGACCGGCTATTTCTCTCACTGCAGCAACATGAAGTGTTGTGTCTGTCTTTCTCTTGCAGTCATTCATAGAGTAGGAAGGGGGGGACGGATGGAGGGAAGAAAACATTCAAGCACCACATCACATAAAGACTATGGTTCCTTGTTTCCAAGAACCAAATGTCTTTCAAACCCTGCGTGCAACTCTGCTGACATAACAAACAACGTCACAAGAAATTACAGTGCTCAATCAATCAATAACTTCTCTCGATGAAACATGTTGAACCGTTTGAGTCGTCTGATTCATCCAGGGAGCTACTCTTGGATGGAAAAACTGCACTCAACATCTCTATAAGGTGATGTGTACGTTTTTCATGGTGGCACTATTCATGAGTACTACACTGTCCGCTTTGCATTTAGACTGATAATTTGATGAGATGCTACAATAAAACTGCAGAATGAGCTTGTCTCCACAGTGATACGCTTAATTATATCCGAGAGAAACTTTTATCTCCCCTCCCCTTACTCAAAGATTCATGAATATTTCATCAAGCAAAGTGCGCTGGAATCTAATTTGCTCTGTGTGTGTGTGTGTGTGTGTGTGTGTGTGTGTGTGTGCGTGTATGTGTGTCTATGTGCACATTTACACAAACAGCACGCATGGAAAATGATAGTTGATGGTTGCCGAGCACAAAAAGGACAGGAGATGTGGCAATCTGCTGTTTCCTCTATCCTCATTCTAGCGGTAATGATGGGAGCTGTCCTCCATACCAAACACATGGAAAAAGGACACTCAAGTCCTGCAGTGCAGGTTGGAATAACAGTTGTATTCTGTGTCTACTGCTGTCCAATTAAAGCAAAACACAACAACAGCCAAAAGGGTGTTTTTACCGTGATTAAGGGTGGAACTTTGATGCAGCTTGTTACATGATTACAGTTGACACAAAGGACCTGTAATCAGAGTAAAGACAGCTTTTCAGGGCTTTATAACATTCAAGGCAGCTTGTGAGCGCCTGAAAAATTCCCTTCAAAACTGTGGTCAGAATGACAACTGAAACTACCAATATTAAAATACTGACTAGAAAGCAGCAAAGAGGACACACATCTCTGCCAAGGATGCACAATCTAAGGTTAACAATCCCCTAAATTTGTTATTTCACCAGTAGAAAATAATGAGGTTTTAACCTGCGGTGAGAATGTGTGTACCTTGGTAAAGCGATCAGATCTATTTTTGTTATTTATAATTATAATTATCATTTTCTACTCCAATATATGCTTCGTTGTTCAACAATACAATAAATTAATGTATTTGTACAATATATATGTATGTACACACATGCACACATATATACACATGTACAGAGAAAATGCTTCTTGTTGGAGATGTCAAGCTAATGATGGCACATTTATGAATATGTTTTATAAAAATTCAAACTTTCTGGATAAATATACAGGATTAAATTCAACATTTCAACGCTCCGCTGCCCTATTCGTGTTGGGAGATCTCTCCCCACTTACAGATGTCTCCCCCCCCCCCCGCCCTGCGGATAGTGAGTGGATTCAAACAGTATTGATGTTGGGACATAAGCTTATTACCACATACATAAAAAACACCAGCTGCCCCGGGTGGATTACTCAGGTTGGGCGAATTGCGGCATCTGAAAAATTGTCATTAAGCTGTCAAATTGGGGCCAGATTTTCATACTAAATGGCCCTTTTTTTTTTTTTTTTTTTTTTTTTTTTAGAGCATCCCATTAATGTGAATCAACAGGATATACTCCTCTGTCACTAGTATTATTACTTTATGTAATGATGTAATACATCTAACTTTTCTTTCCTCCACTCATGGCCTTGCAGTTTAACTCATGCTCAGTCTTACCAGAAAAACCCTTACGTTCAACTTTGGGCCCTCTTTAATGGTAATTCTTTTTCCTATTTTTTTCAATCTATGTAATATATATATAGTCAATTTTTATTTGTATAGACCAATATGACAAACCACAAATTTGCCTCAGGGGACTTCACAATCTGTACAGCAATAAAACATCCTGTCCTTCGACCCTCGACTCAGATAAGGAAAAACTAAAAATACACATTTTTTTCTCTTATGTAGTCATATGTACTATATATGTATATGTGAGAGATCTTAAATAAAATATTAAAGATCAAGTCTGTTCTGATAAAAAAATGAATTAATTAGTTGAGTTTTCCCAATGAGGGGAAATTACAAAACAGAATTATGCAAAAGCACAGGATTAATAAAGCAGATGTAAAGATGTAGATGCAGATGTGACTGTGCATATTTCTTTCTTTGTGCACACGCAAACTTTTAGTTGCAAGTTTTATACATCTAGTCCCAGGTGTTATGGATGAAGATGCAAGAACCACATGATGATGACCTGGCTCACTTTCCACCAAATGTAACCTAAATCTATCGAGCAATTTTGAACTTTTCCTGTAAAATACCAGACAAACAAACACAGGAAGACTGAAAACACACATTGTACATTTGATGCTACTGAAGTCTACAGCATGTCCAACTACTGCGGGGGGTGGGGGGGTAAAAGCTTTTTATTTTCTGGCTACAGTTTTTATAGTGACTTTCCACGCTGAGACCTTGGACGACCGTGAATCTACCAATCTTATTTTCAGAGGGATTATCATTGTTTGTGACGTAAAGGTCATCCTGTGGGGTACTGTCCTCGCAGCGTGATTTGTGTTTGTATAAGCGGACAGAATCGCTGCTGCTCTATAAATCAGATCACTATTTGGGAAGAGTTTTGTGTGTGTATGTGTGGGTGTGTGTGTGTGTGGGTGTGTGTGGGTGTGTGGGTGTGTGTGGGGGGGGGCATAAATCAGAGCAATGATAAAAGCGGCTTACATTACACTATCCAATTCAGGCTTGTCATGTTTTAGGGTCAAACAAATCCGCATGAAAACACTGAATCCCAGTGTCCCTGTTAATGTGTTTGTTCTGCACACTGACGTACGTGACTGTGTTTTATATTTCGTTCTCACCGATTCCCAGCTCGGCCGCCGTTTCCTTGTCCAGCTGGCTGAGCTCTGGTCCGTCAATGTTGTTGGCTTTAAAGACGCTGACGAGCCCCTCTAGTCCTTCCTCGCACAGCCAAGTCCGCACATCCTCCTCTGACCAATCAGCGAGCAGCAGCCTGGAGTGACCTGGCAACTTCCTTCCTGCAAAACACACAACAGGAAGGGAGGCATTGCTCTGCTGTTCCCCCTCCCCTCCCCCATCTACTGCAGGGAAACTTAATCTGATGCAAACAAACAATTTCCTCTCACACTCTTCAACAAAACAGACATATTCGCTCTGCACTGATATGAGAGTGACAATTACTTTCCTGTACAGACACAGATACACACACACACACACTCCTGATCTGGCATGTGCCTACTAAAGAAATTAAAAAATAAGCTCAATTTAGGCTATTTTCCTCCACAAAAGGCAGAGTTTGATAACTCTTGTGACTAGTTATCTATGAAAATAACAAAAACACAGACAAAAATTAAAAAAAAAAAAAAATCACAATTGACATCTTCAACAGCTGTCGGTTAAAGGTGATCTTCCCTTGGTGAGAGAAACACACCAGACAAACAGAAATCTTGCCCCAAGCACAGTTGTTCTCAGTGGAAGTGTTCAGGACAGTGAGCAGACTAGAGTAACACCACCTCCCTCCCTGCAGCTGACAGTCTGGAGTCTCCCAGTCTAGGAGACTGAGTCATGGAAACACTGTGCCAGAAGCAAGAAAACCTCAGAGCTTCGCTGCAGACTGGGACAGCTCAGACTACACTTTTTAATTATTTGGGCAGATGCACACACAAAGCTTTCTTCATCATCTCCCTTCATTCTGTTTTTTTCTTATTATCAACAAGTCCCGTGAAACAACCAAAACAAACAATGAACAGCTAATGAGAACTGTCTGTGTAGTCAAAGCCTGATATGGTTTATTCCTCTGTGTTATAGACCTCCATTGTTGTCCAGAAGCTGTATTGTTGCACTGGGTGACATGTTCCTTCATTATGATGAAAATGAGCCGTGTAGTTAATATTATGTAAAAACACATTCACCATCCTGCTGCCATAAATACTCAATAACTCACAAAATGTGTGTTAATCCCTGGCTGAAAATAGTCCCCAACAAATGTACTATTAACATCTTTTAAAATAGTTAAAGCACCAAACGGTTTAGGCTCAAAGTACATTTCCAACCTGCTGCTATATTATGAACCATCCAGACCTCTCAGGTTGCTTAGGAAAGGCTCCAGGGTCAAAACTAGTTGTACAGGAGCCGTTACTATTCACCAAGTATCAAGAACAAACTTCCAGAAAACTTGAAGTCTGCTCCAACTCTTGATGCTTTTAAAATTGAACCTTACAACTTTTAAAAAGGGCACCTGGCATCTGCAAACCCACGGTGTTTTCAATCACTCTGGTTAATTAGATCTCTAGTCAGGTTGAAGTTGGGTGGAGCTACACACCTGATATCACTATAAACTAATGAGAATGATAACAGGGTCGGTTGGTTGTTCCGCTCTAACAGGAGCAACAAAACAAACAGAAGAGACAAGTGCACTTTGTACCAAGCCGCAGCTACCACAACTTCAGTCTGAAGCCAGTGCAAATGTACCTTAAAGATGCCACCGACCGCTGCCAGATGCAGGCTCTAAAGGCTCCCTGACTCCAACTGACTCTCATTCAAAAAGCATCAACTTTGCTCTAGAAATACTACGTCAATCATTTGTTTCAACGAGTCATTTCGGTCTCAATTGCTAAATTCAGGCCTTCTAATAAGTGTGCTGGTGGTCATTTTAGAAATTATTGCTCCATTTAAGAAGATTTGAAGACTTATAGTAGCTTTGATTTCTGCTGTGTGGACGTTGATTGACAGCTGAGTTGGACTTTTGTCACAGTATTTCTCAAGTTTAATGTTACTTAAATTTGTGGATATTTATTCATATATTGCACTGCAGTGTTGCTGCACTTTCATTTTTTACTCCAATTTTTATCTTCTATTTTATTATATTTGTAAATTCTACTTAATGTGTCTTTTTATTTTGTCTTGTGCTTATCTAATATCTTGTCTTAATGTCTTTTTATGTCTTACTGTATATAAAGCACTTTAAATTGCCTTGTTGAATGTTGCGATAAACTCGCCTCTCATAATGTTTGATACTAACTACAGTACCATTTTTTAAGAAACTAATGAGCATTTTATATTTGGAATCCATTTTTAACGACTCATTAGGAGCAAATGGGCTGGGAAATTGTTGAGAGACAGACTTCTGCATTGATGGTTTTGGTCTTCTCATGGGATTTGTTCACAATAAGAAAAATATTGACTAACAGCAGCCTCATCCTTCAAAGCCAGTCAGTCACTATTACATTGTGTTTTTTTAGGATCCTCATCAGCTTCAAAACGCCGGCCTTTTCACAATATGTACTGTATAAACACCACAAAACACAAAATCACATGACAAGCTCTCAATCATATACAAAAAGACAAATCCGCCTGATACAAGAATAGCTTCAGGGATAAAAGTGTTTTCGACTGATCAAGTAATAAGATATTACATCATCCGAACACCTGTATCCAAAGCTTTCACACTCACGTAGTGCATGTTAAAATAAAAGAGCGGCTGTTACTACTGTGAAGATTTCTAAAGGCAAAACAGAGTGATGCATTTATTTACCTTGGCACACTGCCTGCCTGGATTCAGCTGCTGCAGAAAAAACATAAAAGGGAATAACTTTAATATGTGAAGAAAAGAAAGAAAGAAAGAAACAAGATTAAAGGAAAGCAGAGACACAGAGAGAGAGAAAAGAGTTGGAGGCATAAAAAGGCAGATCTTCATGGAGATGGAATTTGCTTTGTCAACGTCAACCTGACTAATGGCAGATGGGGAGCTGCCCTGATGAAGCTTCAAGGCCTCCAGATGTCTGAGGATTATACCTTTTCATTTAGTATTCCAAATGTTGTCTTTCATGTTAGTTTTTTTTTTTTTTTTTTTTTTTTTTTTTTTAAGAGGATTCACCTCAATAACAACAGCTCTCTGAGGATCTGTGATAGTTTGCCCTGCTGCACCGATAAACATCAATCATAATTCCTCCTCTAGGCACAGCAGCCAGACAGCAATACACATGTAATAGGAGCTTCTGCTGCTGGCTGGATTGCTCCCAAAACGCTCTTTTGGGAGGCTTTGGTGCTCCAAATGGCTTCTAAGCTTTGAACCAGTGCTAACAATCTGTTTTTAAAAAAAAAAAAAAGAAAAAAAAAGAGGAGTGATTGTGCATTTGGAGGCGCCAACCAAAACAAATCTCCATTCTGTACTCACCAGCTCCGATGTCTCCATCTCCTATTCTCCACACATGCACTGCTCTGTCCATGGAGCCCGTTGCAATCCACGGCATGGTGGGAGACATGGCAACGGCAGTCACATACCTGCAGGTTGGGGAGGAAGAGGAGCAGGGATGAAATGTGATGGGGGTGTGTGTGTATGATGGGCACAGGAAGAGATCTGCTTTAAAAGTTAGGTTCCCTCTACCCTTAAAAAACCCGTCTTAGATGGTACAGTATCTTAAATCCTTTCAAGCACTTCAAAGCACTCTGCTGGTTCCCACCTGCGGTGCCACTTCAATGACTGTCTGGAGAGGGATGTACTGGAGAATATACTATTGCGTCACTGCTCCCAGTGCTTCTGGGAAAAACTAATCAAGCAAAAAACGCCCGTTTGGATGTGAAACACTGGGACTCCTATTCTACGGTTTGTCTGGTAGCTGTACAGATTGCATACACATAGGCGGGAGGTCCGATCATTTACCTGTCGTGCTGTTTCAAAGTGTGCAGCAGGGTTCCTTGACTCTGTAAACAAAGTACAAACAAACATGGACAGTCAGGAATGTGTGGCATCTCGGTGTTTACAGAATCTGTGATTTATCGTTCAGAAATCTTCCTCTGCCATGTTTAACTAAAGTAACACAGCTAAACAGTGTTTTGTGGGCTTAACTTACCGCGTCATATATTGCAACACTTTTATCCACTGAACTGTTGAATAATTAAGAGAGTAAACAAAGTCAAGTTCATTTGCAGAATCCATATGCATATATTTGCATGATAGAAAAATAATCAGAAAAGAAAAAGGATTCTTGCCAAATAAAAAATAGACATTATTCAAATGTTTCCATCTAAGTGCAAAAAACAGAAGACAGATTAACCTTCAGTATGTTTGATTTAAAGCACAAATGGAGCAGCAGAAGGACATTGAGAAACAACCAGAAGTTAAAACACAACAAAATACACTCCTCCTGTGGCCGACTGAGGGAACAGCAGCGTCAGCGCTCAGCAGTGGCATCTGCTGTTTACAAGTCAGGAAAAAAAAGGAGCGTTTGAAACATGTAGGAGATTCATTTTGACTTAATTTCTCCCAAATGAGCAAATGATTTCACAGCGAATAATAAAAAACTCATGACATTGGGATACATAAGCCTGGCAGGCGTAAAGGTCAATATTTAGTTGGCAACACAGGAGGTGTTTATTAGTGCTGCTCACTGATGTGAAGAAATCAAACCGTGATTTATGTGTGTGTGTGTGTGTGTGTGTGTGTGTGTGTGTGTGTGTGTGTGTGTGTGTGTGTGTGTGTGATGAAACTGTCTTACCCTGAAACGACTAGCTCTCCATCAGAGGAGAAGGCACAAGACAGAACTGGAGCTGACTGGCTGGTGAGAGTGTGAAGCAGCTTCACGACACACGCTATGGTCGATAATACACACACACACACACACACACACACACACACACACAGAGGCAAGGTTAGAGTTCACAGCAAGATTGTGCTGCAACCTACTTCTGCAACCCCCCCACCCACCCCAAAAAAAAAGACTAAAATTCAGACAGACGCTCTCTTTCCCTTCACACGGTTCCCTCCTACAGTGTGACAACACCAAACTTTTTGTCAATATCTCTTTTTCTTTCTTTCTCTCTTTTTTTTTCTCTCGCCGGCTCGCAGCTGTGCCTCCTGCTGACAGCCACTTGGAAACAAAAGATTTTCTTTCTGGCAATAAACCTGTGTCGGTCGATACTGTACAAAGACACTTGTGAGTACAGACTAATAGTTCATTGTGCAATTATTCCATGTGCCAAAACGAATTGGTCTATAGCAGTAATTAAATCACCATCCTGTAAACACACATGTATTATATCAAACCCTCTCCCTCCTCCATTAGAGTTCAAAACACTGTTTTCAGCCTCTGTGGGAGGCTAATTTGTTATTTATATAAATATTCATAATCTTATGTGAAACACCAGTATGGCTGAGTAAGGTTAAAAAAAAAAAAAAAAAGAATATCAACATAAACATTTAAGATTTGACACACAGAGCTACCAAAAAGGTTATTTCATTTAGATATGGCGCCATCAAAATACCAAAGTAGGCAGGGACATCAACAACAAACACACGGATGCCTGCTTTAAAATCGGCCCCTTGCTTCTCTGAATCATCTACACTTCAGTCTCCTTCTCATAAAAGAGTGGATGATGCTTCAAGCATGCACTCCACTCACCGAGAAAACATACACGCACATTTCACAAAGGCAAACTCAGCAGCACAGCACCTGAAAAACTACATTTCAAAAAAGAAACGGCACAATGACAGACATTGTTCTGTGTCCCTCTACAAGCTGCTCAGAGATGAAAAATCCCCGTGGACTGCAGTGGGTCGCAAGCACGTGGGACACATTGCATCCTCCCCAGAAACAGTCGTTACCATGGCAACACATCTTAGAAACTAACAACATGGCGTGTTGGTGCGCTAACAAAAATACAGCCGTTGTGAATGTGCTAGAAATGTTCTTGTTCTGTTGGACAATGTCTCTGTGGATATATGCACCTGATTTCCTTCCAACTCTTCTACACACATACACACACACACACACACACACACACACACACTGTCCTCTTCCACCCGCTATATTTCAGCAGAATGTCTTAAAATGATCCATTATTAATGAGACAGTCTGCAGCTGATTTTTTCCACACACTAATAAAATTCTTCTATTCTGCAGAGAGATTTCAAGGTTAAAGCAGTCAGTTCTGTCTCTCCCTCTTCCTCTCTGGTCCTCTCGTGGGTGATGAGGTAAGAGGGTCTTCAGTTGAGGGAGCGGGCAGAGGGGGTAGGCCTACCTGCTCCTTCACGCTGGGAAACGATCCATATTTTCAGCCGGCTGTCCTGTCCGCAGGAGGCCAGTCGAAACTCCACACAGCAGCCGTCTGCAGAGCAAAAACAGACACTTTCTGAATGTTTATGCTTGAATGAGTCTAAATCCTACAAGACAAATATCATCTGACGGCTTGTTTGTGGAGTCATGAAAGCTTCTTTTACACTGTATGTGGCATAAAAATATTGTTTGAATTACAGCCAGATTTCCATGACAAAAATATGTTTTTTTCTTCCTCAGTAGTGCAAAGAACAAACACTGTGAATCTCATTTTGGTTCAAGGATAATATACGACTCACATCTGTCAAATCACTAAAATGTGAATAACTGTTGTTAAAGTGGAACTACTTACTACTGAAGTAATAAAACTGTCCTCAGAGCAGTCTGTCAATCTTTTATTTTTATTTTTTTTACAATTAATCGATACTGGTTGGTCTATAAAGTGTCATAAAATAGCAAAAAATAATTAAAATTTTACCTTTACTATGATAAAAACTGAGGAAGACAGCCAATGATCACATGTTAGAAGATGGAACCAGCAAATGTTTGATAAATGACTTCAATAATTAATTTATTATCAAAAAAGTTTTCAATTAATTTTCTGTCAATCAACTAATGAATTAATAACTAATCATTCAGCATTAGTTATGTGTAAAATAACATTTTTTACTACCATAAATGAGTTTCCATTCACCCTCTTTGTTTCCGGGTGCAGCAACAAAAACTAAACTATCTGCATGTCTGGACATCACTAATGAAAACAGGATATAAAGAAAATATGTTGATTTTCGGTGAACTGACCCTGCAAAGACTCACCAACTTTGAACTGGGGTGCGAAGTTGCAGCAGGTGACGCCCAGGTCGTGGGCGTCCTTCTCAGCATGCAGGAGGCTGATGTCCACGTCCCAGAGTCTGAGGTCACCGTTGGTGCAGCCGGTCACAAACATCTGGCTGCACGGAGAGAAGCAGCAAGCCACCACGCTGGCCTCGCTCACTGCACTGCATCTGTGAGGGAAAACATTTAGATTTAAAACGACATCATCCACAATATGAAGACGGTGGTGTCAACTTATTTCATTACTGATTCTGTTGCTCCAGTAAAAGAACTGGTCTAGCTGATGGAGCTCACTGATCTCCATTAATCTCATGTGTCAACTGTAACCTGAAGTATTATTATTTCATTTGGCCCCAACTCTTCTCTTTTGAGTTGAACTTGTTTAAAGGCCCTGTTTACAACTCTATTTTCACAGTCAGTCTTACATAAACACACTATTTTCAGCCAAATTTGGAAGAATTTTAGTTTTTTTTATTTTGAGAAATTTCATTATTGTGTTGTTCTCGCTGTTTGTCTAAAGTGGGTGTGACTGTTGGAAAGATGTGATGTCACATATATCTATGCACCAATCAGCATTTTGCAATAAAAGCAGGACTGCAAACTGATGACATTTTCTGCTGATGATAAAACGTCATAGTGACAAAGAACGTCACAAGCTCATATAGGCCAATTGAATTAATGATGAACTTAACACAGAAAAGATGTAAATTCTCACATTAGAGAAGTCTGAAGCAGCAAATATTTAAATTTTTTCTTGATAAAAGATTGGATTGTTTTAGCACTACTTGTTGGGTTGTTTTGCTTGTGTTGCCAGGGAGACGTCTCTATTTGTCAATCAATCGGATCAAGGGCTCCAACTAATGATTATTTTCATTATCGAGTAATTAGTTGTTTGGTCTATAAAATGTCAGAAAACTGTGACAAATGTTGATCACTTTTTCCCAAAGGCCAATGTGTCCTAAAACGTCTTGTTTTGTCTCAACCAACAATCCACAACCAAAAGATATTCACTTTACTGTCATAGAAACCAGAAAATGTTCACATTTGAGAAGCTGGAATCAGAGAATTTGGGCTTTTCAAGGATGCTTTCCCCAAATTTAACTTTGTAGTTGGCTGATGAATATTTATACAGAAATATTTGATTTGAACAAAGTTTCATGTGCTTTAAATGTAAATCAAAGGCTAGAAACCAGTTCTTTATTGGTCTTACTTGATGCAGTATATCCCAGTTTTATATATGACGTGCACTGGGTCACACTGTACCTGCGTAATGTCTTGGAGGGGAGGTCCCAGAGGGCCACGGTGCCATCAGAGGCCCCGGCCAGCAGCAGGGAGGAGTCGGGCGCCAGTGCGCACACTCGGAGCGGACTGCGGCCCGGATGCTGCAGCACCGCCGACACCTCACCTGTCTCCGAGCTCCACACGATGGTGGATCCGTCTGTGGAGCAACTGAGCAGGTGGCTGCCACAAGAGCTAAAGCAGCAGCAGTGAACCCCGTAGTCATGGCCCGAGAGAGGAGAGAAAGGAAGCTCCGAGAAATCCGCTGTGTTATAAATACGGAGGGTTTTGTCGCCGGAGCCCGTCGCCAGCAGAGACGGAGAGAAAGCGCAGCAGCTCACCTCGTCTGTGTGGTGTCGAAGACTGCAAATTAGTGACACCATTTTGTGACAGAGATGTATGTTGGCTCAGCAGAAGGGAGGAGTTCACACACAAGGTGGCGCAAAATGCTCAAACATCCGCCTGTGAGATGAGAGAGTTGAGAAATTGAGGCGAGTGACAAACAGCTGACAGCTGTCTGTCCGTCAAAAAAAAAACACACAAACCTGCTCGCTGTGCGTCGTCAAGGGTTTGTCCTCAAGTACTTCCTCTTCCAACACAGCATTATAAAGTCTGTTTATCTTGCATAACTGTTATCAGTCATGTGACGCTGAGTTGCTGTGAGTTACTCAATGGTCAGAGTCGAATTTTCTAATTTTTGTGTCTGTTTGCAGTTTTAAATTCTCTCTACTGAAAAACTGATCCAATTATTTTACTATTATTGCTTCTGCAAGTGAGCAGTGAAATAAGCACCGTTTACTTATGTAAAACTAATAATACCACAATGTAAACAATAACATTAATTTAGTAAAAGTACAAAGTATTTAAAGTACAATCAACAAAATGTACTTGGAAGTATCAAAAGTCAAAGTACTCATAATCCAGACTGGCTCTTATTAGAGTATAATTATTGATGCATTAATGTCTAATCAGCACTTTAATGTTGTTGGAGCTGATTTTAACAACCTTATATATTGTTGGGTAGTTTTATCTGTAACGATGCATCATATTTAGTTTGTTGATCACGTTTTGTCTGTAAAATCAAAAATTCTGCAAACTACAGCTTTCAAGTACATGCAGAGGAGTAAAAAAGTACATTTCCCTCTGCAGTGCAGTAGAAATTGAATACTCAAGTTAACTACAAGTACATAAAACCTGTACTTATGTACAGTACTTGAGTAAATGTTACGTTCCATCACTGGCACTGAATAAAAAAATTCAGACCATTTTACTTTAGTATTAAACCAATATCATCCAAATGGAGATGTTACAAATGAAATCCATGATTAGAAGTTGCAATTTATAGATGATCTACGATATAAATGAATAATAATAATACATTTAAAAAGGGGGAGATAGTGAGGGCTTAACGAGGCTATTTTGAAAAACAGATTTATTTTATCCGTGTCACACACCCACTATTTAAAAATAAAGTTCCTACAAAAGTCACTACTCATTTCACAATATTGATAATAAAATACAGTTACTTCAAGCTGTCTTGAGATGTCTCCAGTGGACCGTAACACAGACTCACAGCTGGATTAAAGCCTGGCGCAGGTTTCATATCTGTCCACAGGATGTCTGACGAGGATCTGGCTGAAGGAGACGCTTGGATATGAAACACACTGTGCACCACATCAATTCTGTCCAGAGGAAAAGTTTAACCTCTTATGTAACCGTTTCCTACAGTACATTGTGCAGGACACACATACAGTACACACACTGAAAATAAGTAAAAAAAAAAACAAAAAACATCCATTGTTTAGAGGTCAGAGGTCAGGCACTGTAATACTGAGGAGACCACAGTGTTTCAAGAGGATATTCAGCACAGGCAACGTATGAAGTGCTACAATCATCCTTATGCATTAATATTTTCACCAAGTCTGTACTGTATGTACAAACTTTACATGTTAGAAATAAGACTAGTGACATAAATGAACACTGTACATGTGTCAGCGATACCACTTTGTATTTTACACAGTTTAAATCACAAATGCAGATGAACAGTTAGTACTGCTGGCACCCTCGAGTCACAAAGCTGTAAACATTTTTTTTTGATTGGCTTGTTTAATGGTTGATAAAACAATCTTTAGATATTTTTTTTAAAGCTGAGTGCCGTTTTTCTCACTTTTTCCTTAGAAAAGACTGAATCATAACATAAATACTTGACAAAATAAATACAGCAAGTTATAGTACTGATGATAAAAAAAAAGGTAATTGACCAATACAATATCAAGTACAAGAGTCAGTGCGTTTTGATCAAGAAAACGGGGTATTGCACTTTCATATTATTCATCCATGAAGTGTTTTCTCCCACCAGGTCCAGTAGGAGAACTTTGTACTTTCACATTGCACAATAGTGTTGTTATAACCATGTATGTTAGTGTCACAGGTGAAGAGTTTGATATGTAGACAGCGTGGAAAGTCCTCACTTGAAATGTTTACTTCAGCAGTTCAGTCCATCGTTTGTCAAAGAATCTCCTCATGTTGTGGCCGGCTCGTCCAATCGCGGAATCGTCTTCATTAAATTTTTCACAGTTATCAAAAACCAGGTTCACGTCGATGATGAAAGTCTCCAAATTTAAGTACCTGTAATAATTAGAAATGGTTTTAATTTTGATTTATGTGCATCATCCAAATTAAAACAACTAAAATAATGAAATAGCATAAAATATATACACACGTTAAAAGAATGTTTTTACATGCCAACACTAAACTGAAAAAACACATACTGGTTGTTGGTGAGCTTTTCCCTGATGGTGGAGAAGTCCATGGGCCTCTTGATGACCTTCCTGTATCCCGGGACAGCTTTGAGGTTGACCGGTGTGAGGAAAGGCCAGGCGTCCTGATGAGCCTCCAGCTCAGCCAGCAGCACTCTGGAGAGAATAAGCGGCAAACAAAAGGTTAGCACTTTGCACTGCAAAAAATATAATTTCACTTCATTTCAAGGTACCTTCACCAGTTCAACATCCAGGATTCAGTATAACATGAAATGACACAGTAAAAAAAACTAAACCAAGCACAGATGGAGGAAAAATAAACTCCGTGGTCACCTTTCAGAATATAATAAGGTGCTGAGAAATGCCAGACACGCTCACTTCTCTGAACTCATGAATAAGAACCAAAACAATCCTTTTTACAACCACTGACAGCCTGATAAATCCCACTTCTACATGCACCAGTGATTTTCTCTCAAATACTAAGTGAAGCGAATTTTCAGCCTACTTCAGAGATGACAACAATTAGAATGAATATTAATCAGACAAGGTCGGATAATGTTTTAGAAAGCACTAAGCACTGACAATATACTTTGCAGAGCTGATTAGAAAGGTGGTCTCTGAGGTAAAAACCCTTTATGTGCTGTCTTGACCCCATACTTACCCCGTTTTTCAAAACTGTTTTTAACTGCCTGTCTGAGGAATTATTAACTATAGTAAAACTACTCTTTGTTCACAGACACCTTCCCTGATGCATTTAATAATATAGATTGATTGATTTTAATATAGATTCTTCAGTTCTTAGTATCTACCGACCCATATCAAACCTTCCTTTCTTAGGTAAGATTTTAGACAGAGTTGTACTTTAACAGATAAATACTTTCATTAAAAATGACAATATCTTTCAGACTTTTCAGTCGCATCTCAGAGCCCATCACAGCACAGAGGCTGCAATGGTTTAAGTGTTGAACGATATAATGAACACAGATTCAAATAAGCTTTCAGTCCTGGTTCTCCTAGATCTTAATGTGGCCCTTGATACCGTTGACCATGAAATCCTACTGCACAGACTTGAAAACTTGGTGAGACTTGGTCTCATGAATGGTTCTAAGTTGGTTTAGATCATATTCAACTGGCTGGGAGTTTTTTGTTTCCCTGGGTGACTACTCCTCAGAGAAAACAGACATAACGTGTGGCGTCCAGCATGGTTCTATTTTAGGTCCAGTCCAAGCAGCAACTTCTGGGGCTGAAAAATGAAGCCAACGAGGAATTGCCAAAAACTGGAGTTCCTCAAATGGCCACTTGAGGCTGGCTCCAAAAGCAAATCAATCACCATGGACTCCCATGTTAAAATACCTAACTTTACAGAAGAAATAAACTTGTTTACAGCCTCATACAAAAAACGGTTTTGGTCTCTATAGCTAATTTCCCCTTTCATGACAACTGTACAGGGGATGAATTTTTATATAACTCACCCGTTTAAATTTTATTAAGGCTTATGCATAATGAGATCGTGGCTGCTTTGAGTGACAGGTGGGTGCCATCACAGGCAAGTTGCTACCATGGTGACAACGCTGGTTAGGTAACGTAACCATGGCATAACCCCAGATTCACAGAGTATAGGCGTAGCCGTCGCTATTTCAATGTGTTTTCAGTTCGTGAAAGTTCATCTTGTTCAGTGTTTGGTTGCACTAAAAGATGCTCTAAGGAGTCAGATGTTCATTTTTTTCCAGTAAGTACATTTGTTTTGATGGTTTTAACCCTGTTTTTTGCTAGCAAAAATGAGCATTAGCATTATCACAGTTAACCAAAGACTGTAAATGCACCTCACTAACCTAGCTAGAAGCTAGTGCTAGGGTCACGTTGTGGCTATGTCCATTATTTTTTCTACAGTCTAGGTCCAGTCCTCTTCAGCTTCTATATGCTACCCGTTGGCGATGTCATCAGAAAGCATAAAATTGAGTCTCATAGCTACGCAGATGACACCCAACTATACTATCTGTGTCTCCAGATGATCTTAGTCCCATTGATAGGTTAGTGCAATGTACAGTATATATGAAATAAATGTATGGACGTCATACATCTTCCTACACCTGAATTAAGACAAGACAGAGATCATAATATTTGGGGCAAAAGCTCAGAGAGAGCTACTGTCTGTCAGTCACTAGCCCTTCATACCAAGGACCAGGTCAAAAACCTTGGGGTATCTTTGATTTTGACCTCAGTTTTTGAAGCCCACATTAGAAATGTCATGAAAGTGTTCTTTTATTATCTTAATAACATTGTTAAGGTTGGACCATTTCTCTCTCAGGCTGACACAGAAAAAATAATGCATGCTTTTATAACCTCTAGGTTTGACTATTGCAATGTTCTCTTGTTTGGTCTACCTTAAAATGCTGTTGACAACTTCAGAGTGCAGCAGCCCAAGTGCTGAATAAGACCAGACAGAGGGCACATATAACAACTTTTTAAAAGTCTTTGCATTTCTTACTAGTTTTTAAATCACTGAATGTCCTGGAAGCAGCCTATTGCTCAGACATGCTTTTTAGATATGTACTTAGCAGATCCTTCAGATCCTCTGCAGCTGGCCTCCTAGTTGTTCCAAGGATTTCAACAAAAACACATGGGGAGCCACTGTGGCCCTAGTCTCTAGAACAATCTGCCTGAGGATATGTGGGACTCCACCTCTGTGGACATTTTTAAAAGAAACCTTAAGACACATCTTTTTAGCCTGGCTTTTACTTAAGGTGCCTTGTCATTTGGTGTTTTATTTATCTATTGTTGATTCATTATTTTATTTGTTGTTTTGCTCTTTTGTGCCTTTGCTCACCTCTGTTTGTTAGTTTTTGTCTTTGTCGCATTATCTTTCGGTCATGTGCAGCACATGGGCTACAGCCACTGTATAAAATACACCATGTAAATAAAGATTGATTAAAATGATTCGTGACTGCACATTGATGAGTCTACTGTACAGCAGAGGAACTCATCTAAAACCTCATGCTGTATACCTCAGGAGAATAACAACATTCTTTTAACACTGAGATGAACTAAGGTAAATGCTGCTAGGTCCTGTGCATCTCGTTTGTAGTATGCGGTCATACCTACCGGCACATCGCCAGCTCATTTACACTGTTGTCTTTGGCTGTTTTGGCTTTTTTTGCACAGGAGACAGGGCTATCATGCTTGGCCTGGGTGCTGGATGGGCTGTCGTCTCCTTTCCTCTTTCTGAACTCCTTGGTACCTTTCCTTGGCACACCACTGCTGCTGCTGGCAGCCTCTTCTTTGATGAGCTCTCCTGCCACAGATGGCTTACTATTTTGTTTTACCTCACTGCCTTTCTTCCCTCCTCCAGCTGTTCGGCTCTGTTGCTTCCTACTCCGGGGAGATTGACCACTCTCCTGAATGACAGAGCACAGAGAAGACTGGTGTAGAGTCACACAAAACCTGCCATATTTATAAATGGGTATGCGATACAGCTATGTTATCATTTGATAATTACAGGAGGTGAGGCCTCTCAGATCTACAGTAATAGTGGACTAATGAAAAGGGTCTCAGCTCTGTCATTAATCACTCATGCTGGTGTACCTTTGCTACACAAGTGGGACAAAACCAGTCGCCTTCAGGAACTGTGGTGATCTTGGGTTTGTGGCAGTAAGTGTGGCAGCCTTTGTCACAGCCATCACAAAGTAAGAGCAGTCCCTCATTATCCCCCTTTTGACATAGCTGACAGTGCTGGAAACACACCAAAATATATGTAATTACAAATTCAAAGATATAGATATAGTATAAGGTCACCACTATAAAATGTTGTGATTCATGCAATACTGTGCAACCAGGCATACTGAATTAACATTGATTTATTACTGATTGTGCTATTATCTGATAGGGTTGTTGCCTGGTGATGATGTATTGATGCTGAAAACAAACATTTACTTTATTTTACCTCCCTTTAAGGAGGACAAGCTTTTTAGATCTATTGTGACATCCCTGATTGTTTTTAAGATTATGTGTAAGAGACTTATGTATTCTTTTAAATTATAAGATAAAAAAAAACAACATCAATTCATATAGTAGTTTGGATTAAATGAAATGAAAAGCCATGCAGCCAAAAAGCATAGCTTGATCTTCTTTGTATTTTTAGTGTGAGCTTTAAATTGGTATCAATATTTATGTATGATTAAACTGTTGAATATATAAACAAGTTTATGATCATGAACAGAAAGAGAGAAAACAGGTGACACTAACTGCCTTCATGATGGATCGCTCCCAGGCAATGGATTTCTGCAGCTGCTGAATGCAAAGTGACAGCTGAGCTGAGCTGCGGACTTCACTGAGAGCTTTATGCCACAACCTCATCCCAGGAGACACCTCCTCCTCACTGCTGCTTTGAGATCACAGAAAGTCAGACTGCAGCATAACCATACAGTAATCACAAGTACAGTCAGTAACAATATTACACTGAACGATAACAACTAATGACTAACATCAACCAGTGAAAAAATGGGGACAAAATGCTGCTGCTGTTTAACTGAAGGGACTCTCGTTAAACAGAAGCAGCATACAGTGAGGTTAAGGGTCTAGTGTGGGAGGGACCTTCTTTCACCATCCTTACCAAACACTAGTGTATGAGCAGGCACAGTGACATTATCAAGTGTGATCTGAAAGGTTGTACTTAAGGGGCTCTTTAGGTACCTTCGCTCGATGTTCCTCTCCAGCTCTGCCAGCCTGGTTACCGCTATGTCAAGGGGGTTGTTGGGGTGCCGCACCACCGAGCCAGGGAGTTCCTCCTGGCTGGTTTCTCTCTGGCTCCTGTTCTCAGTAGTAGAGGAAGAGAAGGGCTTGTGCTCATGATAGACCAGATCCTCCCTCTCTGACTGCAGCTCAGGATGCATCCAGCCCTTAAGGGAGACAGCAGTAAAATATGACCATCTCGACATAATGTCATAGAAATGCAACATTTTCACTGCGGGAGCATGTAGATTCCACACAGACAAGAGCTGTGGCTAAAATACAAATTAGGATCTTTTTTTGAGAGGTGACAATACTAACCACTGAGTCATTATGTCTTGTTTATTCATTAGTGGTTTATTTTCTGAATTATCTTTTGTAAGTAGATGAAAGAACACAATGCTTATACCTTGACGTGCAGGCTGGCAGAGATGACTTTCCTCTCCAGATTCTCGACCTGCTGCAGCAGACTGATGTCCACCTCCATGGCCTGCTCCTCAACACACCAGCTCTCAACTGTCTCCGCGCTCACCTCCTGCTTTTCCAGCTCTGCCACATCAATCGCTGTCACCACAGATACAAACAAAAATTATACAGCAAACTAACATTAGAAAGCAATCTTATTGTATTCAATGCAAGGTGACCATGTACCATGTTACAAAAGGTCAAATAATAATACTTTTATTTACCTACATCTCTGCATCCTGACTTTAAGAGAGTAGAGGAAATGTAGACTCACCATCTTTGCTGCTGGCACAGAGGTGGGTCATATACTCCATATGTTTTTGGATCTGCTTCTGCAAGACCCTCTCTCTGACGCCTCGACTATGAAGGGACTTGACCAGGCTGCGTAGTTCCTCCATGTCTGACAGCCTCCACCAGCCGCGCAGCATCTCTGCCAACACACACATTCCCAAATTTACACTTCATGCACATTTAAACTGTCACACGTTATTTGTTTAATTTTAGCAACATAGGGAAGTTGTGTGAGTGAGTGACAGTCATCACAGCATGTATCCCAGGACTGTTTGGGCAATGAATGTTTTTAGTCCGGCATATTTCACTTGTGTGTACTGGCACTGTGCCGGTCTTACCCTCGGGGATAGGCTGAGGACAAGGGTAGTCCTGGGTCTTAGCCACCTCCGCAGCAGGGAATGAGGCACAAGAGGGCTTGTCACTTGGAGCCTCTGGGGTCCCGCTCTTGTTGACAGAGTTGTTATTCGCCAGGAAGAGGACTCTGTTCCCATTACCCTCTGCATGCTGTGAGGCCAAATCCAGCATGGGGGGTAGAGATATGCCAGGGAAGGGCAGGCTGGGACTCATCGCTGCGCTGGACATGTCACACTGTGTCAGTCTGCCTTGATGAATGCCAGACTTTACTTGCTGAGAGGAAGAATACACAACACTGAATTATGAGCAGACAATAAATTTATTCTATTACTACATGCATAACAAAGCTAAAAGTTAGTTATGTGTTTGCAATATATGAAAAAGATCAAGCAATACACACTAACATTTACAACACATTCTAAAAAAAGCAAAGTGTGATCCAAAGTAACTGTGACTGAGATGAAAACATCATTGTTATCCACCAACCTGAAGGACAGACAATTGCATGTTATCGATCCCAGCAGGAGTGCTGGAGCTGGCTGTAGATAAGGGATTAGGAGAGAGGGAGGAGGGGGATTTGGTGCTGATAGTCTGTGGGGGAGAGGAAGAGGCTGGAGGGCTGGAGCCAGAGGTGACCGAGGACTCATCGCAAGGAGAACGAGGCAGGAGGCTAAACCACTGGTTGCTTTTTTCCGTCAGCATCTTGGAGAGATGGTCGTCATGAAGGATAGACTGAGGGCTGCCGATCATACAGAGAGTGCTTTTGTGCAGAAATGGTACTGAAGTATCTGTTTTATCCATCAGCCCGTGCTGAGTAGTGGCTGCCTGAGAGATGGGATGTGAGGGATAATATGCAGTGGTAGTGGTAGGGGCAGAATGACTGTTGTGAGAATTCATGTCTGAGTCTTGAGCCATTTTGGAAATTTCAAGGAGTTTGCTGAGCTTAGAGAAGGATCCAGGTTTCTGAAGGAAGAGGTTGAGGCTGTCTTTGTCCTGCTGGTTCTCTGGTGTGGCTGTATCCCTGTCTTTGCCCTGTGCTTGGCTGGAGACCACTGGCTTCTTCACTTCCTCCAGCTGCTCCTCTTTTACCCTGATAACCTGAGCAGTCATCTGTATTTTCTTGTCTTTCTCCTCTTCATAACCTGAGCACAGCAACAGTGCACAAAAAACAACAACATTACAACTCATTTTTTAACCTGTACATGGTAAACAAAGAAAAAAAAGTAAATAAAATCGAGTCAAAGTTTGGGTTTGCACCTTCACCGCTCTCCACGCCTTCAACAAAGATGCCGCCACACTGCGGAAGGACCCAGTAACGTCTCTTATAGCGGTCCTGTCCGATCATCATGGAGCGCAGTGAGTGAGATGAGTTGAACAGCTTCTGTCTGATCTGACTCTGTTGCTAAAGAGACAGAAAGTACATTACATTTATTTATACTACATTTATATCATATTATTATATATCATATTTACCATACAGCTGAACTATGATGTATTTAATTGATACATGAACTGATACGGCCCAAAATCCTGTCTTGGTGGGTTTAAATTAGGGACAGTACGAGTTATTGGGGTGGGCAGAGGTGCTGAATCTTTTAAATTGTATAAAAAAAGCTAGACCATCCCCAGCATTATTAATATTTTCTTTGGACATCCCCCTCCCAATATCTAAAAGTTAAATATACTTTTTATGACAAATATAACAAAATGGTGAAAATACAGCCAGTTTCTAACTTCTATACACAGGGCTGTAAAATAAGCGGTTTAATTATAATACAGTCCTTCACCTTGTATGTTTTCTCAATCTGTTTTTCCAGCTCCTCCACGCTGGCTGAGTGCACACTGTTGTCCTAGATGAAAAGATCTCATTAGTGTGAGGCCTGTGGACCGGCTGACATTTACTTCAACAAACACTGATTTAGCTGCTGGCCACAAGTATTTTGTTGTCACTGACCTCCTCTTCACATATTTCTGCTTTCCTTCCTTTCTTTCCTCCTGATTCTTCCTCTTCCTCATCGTCGTCATCTCCTTGGTCCTCACTCTCATCGTCCTCATCGTCCTCTTCCTCACTGTCCCCTTCTTTCCTCTTGCATTTGTTTCTGGCAGTGGGGATGGCCGAAGCGTGGCTGTCCTCTCCCCCCACACTGATGTCTCTCTTCCCCGTCTTCTTGGCATGAATGCTCCTTAGTCTTTAAAGACAAAAATGGACAGAGGAGAAATCAAAGTCAGCTTATAGAGTGGTGATTCATGGGCACTTAGTAGTATTCCAAGTGTATGCACAGAGCCTTTTAATTACAGTTTAGGAGACTCATATACTCACTTGCGAAGCTTCCCCTCGACAACCCACTTATCCTTCCTTAGGTTGGTCATGTGATCTATGTGTTTGTCGATTTCACTGTAAAGTATCAGACAACATTAGAGCCCATGTTTCAGTGCCCTTTTTGTTTCATAAAAAGAACATGAGGCATTTGCACCACACTGCAATGTGCACCAGATGTGTTTCAAAGTGTTACCAGTACAAATAAAAAATTGATGATACATAGTTTGATGCAACCTTGTGAAACTGTCCATGAGACCACAATTTGCCATATTCCTTTTGACACTTTCGTTATTCTGTTAAAACTTAAGCCCCCATGAATAAAACAAGCCAATACTTTTCACTCTCAGCTACAGAGATCAATTTATTTGCTTCATGCACATAAGGAACTCTTGGTTATAGTCTGAACTGAATCGTTTTCACAATGATTTATTTGACACACATGTCAAAACCTTAAAATGACCATGATTTATTTTAATGACAGTTATTTTTAATATGAATAATCCATTAACATGACTGCCTTACAAAATTGAGAAATGGGTTTATTTGTCAAATGGCAAAATCAAACACAGCATGAGTGTCAGAGGGAGGCAGGATCCTCACCTGATTACTGCCTTGCTGCAGCAGAGCTCATTAACCAGGAATGCAAGCATGGAGGCTTTTTGTGACGGGTTGTGGGCCTGAAAAGCTTTGGTCCTGAGGCTGAGGGCCAGAGCAGCCATCTCTGTCTGCTCACAGTGACCCTCCATGTAGATCTGCAGGATCTCAGACACGTTGTCTCGGTTTATCCCCACATTAGTCAGGTGATCCCCCAAGGCAGTCTTACTCTAACAGAAAGAGTGTTTCAAGACTGGAGTTTAGTCACAATGTTTAGCAAACAAAAGCTTTTTATTTTTACTAACTAATTTTAATCCATAATTTCTTTGTATGTACTCAGGTGAATGATGACGAGATAAGAGTAAGTCTGGTTAAAAGACACACAATAATCTCCTACTGGTAAGTGCTTAAGTGATCTCTGGGCTGTCTCTGGAAGGTATCAAGGTTGTGCAGATTACTATGAAACATGCAGTAGATGTCAAGATAATATAGCCCTGTAATATAGCCTTCAATCCCATGTCATTGTGCAAACATCTCCCTCAATGTGGGAGCCTGAGACAGCATTTTATTATGAGGAAAAGTATGTAAAATCATGTAAAAGCATGATTACACCCTACAAGACAGCATGGGGAAATGGCCTTGGGGGATGGAATAAAATTACAACTTAAACTTTCCAACAGTGATATCCTCCAAAACAGATAAGCCTTGTCATTTAGTTGCACAGAGCCAAAGTACTGATAAAACCATGTGTTTTCCAACTGTTTAGCTGGGAACATAAACAGTCCACAGAGTGTACTTTAGTAAAGAAACAAAATTGGGTTCATGCTGTTACAAGGGCAGCCACTGTCGACATTCCCTGCAGAGACTATGTATCATCTTATATTGTCACTGCTATCAGTTATTTCTAAAATATCTTAAATAACACAAAGATCTACTTTCAAGAAATTTGCAACTTCTGAAACCAAACACTCCTTCTGTTGACTAAAGCAGTAGAAAACAGTTCTGCAGAAGAAGCAGTGAAAGCAGTGACTGAAATTAATTAACTTTTTCTAGAGATAGTGGAGAGGTGACCAGAAATAAGGGAGGGAGAGAGGTGCAACAAAGGTCCCCTGTCAGATTTGAACTGGAAACGATGCCTTTTTCTGGCACAGTAGCAGCTTAATGCTTGTTTTTCTACATGTATGCACATCTGTATATCACAGTACAGCAACCATCTGCAATTCACCAATCCTACTGGACAAATACTGCAGTTTCAATGACAGACTCTTACCTTGTGACCTGCAGGTATACCAGGATCGCACACGGCTGCAGAGAGCAAGCTCACCAGCAGGTCCTGCACCTTGCCAGTACTGTCTCCAATGTTGAGCAACCCCTCTTGAAGGTCACTTAGATTGAGCATGTTTGAATTTATGTCCAAACCCAGGACCTTTCCAAAGCTGCGCAGAAACTGCAACACCATCAGGCAGTCAGAGAACGTGCTTCCTGGCAAGACCAAGCCAGGGATACAGGACAACTCTGGAAGTGGCTGGAAGGAAGAACAAACACGATTTAAACAATAAAATATATTTATCATCTCTCAACAGTTTGTATCTAGTGGCTGTACACCAAGAATGCAAAAGAAATAGATGCTATACTGGTTGTAAGACAGTCCAAAAACATGATCAAATGTATTATAATTTTAAATATTTTATCAGGCTTACAGAAAACTGTGTGAAAGATGTGTTTAATTTCTATTCAAGAGGAAGTTAGATGCAGTTTCCAGCATTTCTTAGAGTGCATATGTTACTTGATTCAGACTAGTTTAAGTCTTATTTCCCAAAATTCTTTGATTACAGGTATTAGATCGATAATACTTTGGTTGGTGTTATGACATCTGTAGCCACTTGGTGGCAGTATTTTGACCTGCTTTCTGTTTAATCAATTCCAGATGCTTTCAGTGATATTAAGCACCTATTTTGGTAGATCTGATAGTGAAACAATGAAACCATTAATTTGTCAAAAGCAAATCTAATCTTCATGCCTATAGTTCCTACAGTGATTATACTAGTTGATTTCCATGTCCAAAAATCCCAGGGCTAGTGGAAAATCTAATCTTTCCATACACACATCTACTCCACAGATGGAGACCATCCACGGTGACATACATGGACTCTCATGTTCATCTGCCAACAGCTCCACTGCTTGTGAATACCTTATGATCTGCTAAACACATGTCTTCATTTGGTTTCTTCAGCTCCTTCGCCTTTTCCAGTTCCAACCTTTTGAGCTCCAGTTTCCTTTCCTTGTTTAACCGTTTCTCATCCTTCTTCTCTTTCTTCAGACGCTCCTTCTCCTACAAGCCAAGTTAAAGACTTATCACAAGTGTATATTATCGATACTGCTGCTGACCATTGTGTTCAGTATTGCTTGGGCACATACATTACACTCCTTCAATAGGGGGCGGACATAATACAAAGCAACAAACTATGGCCTCAAATACCACTGTGTTTAATTAACAAAAAGAGCTGCATAAACAAAATACTTTACATTATTTGACAAGGATGGTGCATGTAGTGTACTGCATTACACTACACACATACTTTATATTATGTCCCATTACTGCAGACTACTACACTTTTACATGAAATTGCTATGGGACAGAAACAGTAAAAATAATGGAGAACAGGAGGAGATATAAGTAAGTCAGCTGTTACCTACCTCCGCCTTCTTACGGGCCTCCACAGCCTTCATGAGCATCATGTGCTGCCTGCGTCTTTCCCTCTCCTGGCAGAACAAACACAGGTTTTTATTCTATTCACAGTTTCTATTTTTTAAAGAGGAAATTGGCCATAGATGTAACACAGCATCGACATGCACAATAGAAGAGGAAACATAAAGTGGATCACCATTTGTCATAATAATCACACACATGTCTCTGCATTTTAACTGCAGTTAAAGTGCAAAGACATACATGATATTTAAAGCAAAAGGAGGACAATGATGAACAAAAAGCAAAATGAGGGTAGTGATACATACACACACAGCATAAGCTTAAGATTAGAAAGAGACATTAATAATTTGAGCACATTGACAAGTGGTGGACGGAAAGCCGGTGCAGGCTGAGAGTTTTAGAACTATATGCAGCAGCAACAAGCAAACCACTGACTGAAATTAAAATTAAAAAATGACAACTGATGAAAACAGCGGCATATGAAACTATCAAGACTTCCTGGAAATTGCATTCTATATTTTAACTGTGCTTTAATTAATATGAAAATAAAACTAATGAGTCCAGCTATCATACCCTCCCTTACAGTTTAGATATACTTAGTAAGAAAAAAATGGCCTGATTGTAATATAATGATAAAGGTTTTAAATCTATAATGAGGATCATTAATAAATTATAAAACAAGGATTTTGTTTTCTTTAATTATGGTGTAAATCACAGGCAAGAATACAAACTGTATATTGACTTTCAGATGATAAAATGGATTAGAAACATTGGCTCACATCCTGTAGAGTAAAACGATTTTGAGCACCTAAATTTAATCAATCTAAAACAGAAACAATGTAATTGATAGTGTTCTTTCAGGCTATCAGAGTGCTTTGCATCCTGGTATAATTTCTGCAGCGTCAAGGCATTTTTGATCGTACTGGGCAGATAATGGATGTGGTTTCACTGAGAGACAAATAGCGCAGACATATGCAGTGCACCGTTCTGGAAAAGCCATGCAGAGGGATGTAGTATGACTGCAGCCAATGATACACTTTATGCATTGCTATGATGGCAACCATTTATCACAACACATTCACAATATGTTGTTAGATGTACAGAAACAAACATACCCATACCATATCTAGTCTATGCCTCTCCAACTCCTGGTAGAAAGAGTTGGCAAAGTATTAAGAAATAGAAAATCAGACATGAAAATCAATGCAAGAACCTTCCAACCTCCAATGTGTATAGTAAGCCAAAATAAAACCCAAGAACCCCAAAGCATAAGTTGACAGGAAAAAACATATTCATTTCAGCTGCTGCAAATGATGACTGGTTAGAGCACCATGTGGATCAAATTACCTACCTGGTGCTTCAGTATAACTGCTTGCAGTCTTCGCATCTCTTTCTCCTTTTAAAATAATGATGAACTTAATAAGAAATCACATCATATACACACAAATTTACATAATTTCCTAAAAGATGGACACAAATGGCTGGCCTTCTCATCTAATTCAACAATACCCTGCTTAAGGCCTCTAAATGTGGCTGGTTGAGGTATTGTGAAATCGGAAATGCCATCATTTGACAGATACATGTAGAGTGCAGGGAGGTGATCCACCGTCTTTTATCACAGTCATTCACTAAAACAAGGAAAATCTCCTTTGCACTGAGAAGCATTACACTGCAGCGAGAATATTACACTGCAGACAAGCTGGGCAAAAGAGAAGGTTCAGAGTCAGGTGCATATTGTAAGGGACACCGATTGCAGCTGAACAAGGCAACAGGCTGTTCTTACAGTAATTATGTCTTATGGCAGTTTGAGAGTGAAAGCAACAGTGGCCTCAACAATCACAGTTTGTTCTGATCATCTTACTTTATTTCGTTTCTCAGCCTCCAATATTTTGGCATTAGCTGCTTCCTCTTTTCTCTTTCTTTTTGCCTGTGTATGCAAAACAGATTTTAAGGTCATGCAACAGAGGAAAATGATAGACTAATTCAAAACACATGCAGTATACACAACAGAAAAGCTTTGACTGAATAAACAATTTATTGTGGCAGCAATACTTGATTAATGAAAATTAGCTGGGATAGTTTTCTAAGTCACAATCATTACATGAAATTAATAAAGGACTAGAAAATGATCTCAAATGTATAAAATACATATAAATCTGGTTTGTAAAAGAAATATTAATTAAATGTTGTACTTATTATTACATACAAGTTTGTTACGCATTTTCCAATGCTGTCAATAGAAAACATTCCACACAAAGCTGAATAGAGCCAGTGGCTTACTGATAACGTCAAATCTACCATACTGAAATCTTGAGCAATGAGATAATTATTTCCTCCCATTAACACCGAAAGACAAAATGGCTGTAGTTATTATGAAACACCAGCAGGCAGTGAGAATAAATTAAGCAACATTTCTATCAGTAATTATAGCTGCAATGAAATCCTGTTAAGAGCCGCTTGCCAAGCGTGTCAACTGAAATTTGATTTATAAAAGCTAAAATACTTCACAGCTTCCATTATTGGGTGAATGCAAAATAGGTATTTCACCTAGCCATGGTAAACTCGCAGCCACCTCTTACTTAATGAAATACTGTATTTTGTATTAAGCTCCATCATGGTCTGAGGAGATTTTCATATTCAATGGCACTTTTGCAAAAAACCAATTAAGCATTAGTCACATGTACTCAGCAGATGTAACTAAAAACGGGACCACATAATTTAGGAATAGCCTTTGGTCGTTTTTTTTAAAAAATCCTATCAACAGCAGAAAGGAAGTGTTTTAGAATGTTTCTGCAATAACTTTCAGGACAAACCTCGAGAATTTGCTGTGCACGGAGTTCTTTCTCCATACGATTTTGCTGAATGCGCTTGATCTTCTCCTGGTAAAAGGATGAGGGCAAGATCAAATGAATTAACTGTTAAGTCATGCATGTTATAGAGTGGTGGGGGTGAGCGGGGTGTAGGGTGTGGGGTGAGGAAGTACATTAGCTCTATGCCGATGAGGAAGGAGCAGGATTTTGAAGAATAGCAACTTGCTTGTAAAATTTCAAAGCGGTTCAACTGTGCTTAAAACCTTTTCACCTTGGAGCACACAAACTCTTGAGTATGAACAGAACAGCTGCAGATAGTTATGAATCTCTGTATGGAAAATTAAACAATACATGCATAGAAAAGTCCTTACTTGCTGTTTAAGAATTTTCATCTGCTCCCGCTTCTTCCTTCTCTCCTCAGCAGCCATTATTGCTGGAAGACACAAACAAATGAGTCCTACACACAGCATATGATCTTGGGTAAGAGAGGAGAGCATGTCTGACTAGACAGCAGCTGTTTACCTTGTTGCTTCTTTGCCTCCTTGGCTGCTTGCGCCATGGCCTGCTTCTCAAGTTTTCTCATCATTTTGATCTGTGCTGCCTGTCGAGCTATTTCTGCAACATGATGAAATATAAATATGAGACAAAAAAACCCCCATATCTTTCAGCAACAACCTACTGTTCTATGTCCAAGTAGAGTGCAATAATGTTGCAGCATTGATTGCAATAGTAAAAACAAAAGACAAAGTTGAGAGACAAAGCTCCATGTCCCATGTCCCTTGCTCAATATGCATCATGTCTTTTGGCTGCATCGTATTTTGGACTATCGAGAAATTTGTATTGCTGCCTCTTCTCAGATGGATTTCACCATGTATGATTCTACAAATAAATCCTTAGAGCTTAATTCTGGGGAAATGGCACCAAAACATTCGCCCTTGATATTTTCGATAAATTCTGCTATTAACCTCTACAAAGCTATTAAACCCTAATTGATGGAAATCTCGAAGTGACATCAATTATCCTCAGGATAAACATAAATGCACTAAACCACAAAGAGGAAATGACAGATAAAGTATAAATAGCTAATAGCTGTAGTTTTTTAAGCTGGACTTTCTCTTAAAACACATTTGGTGACACATTTCTAAAGATGTGAACTGACCTTGAGCCTCCAGTTTACGTAGCAGCTTGGCATCACTGACATCTTGGAGGTTTGGTTCACCAACATTAAGAAGATGACCCTTCCATGGTCTGGCCCCGGCGCCATCACCTGTCGGCTGATGCTCAGACTTTGTTCGACGGCTGCGCCTCCCATCCATTGCTATGATACTGGGAGCAATCTCCTCCTCAGGCAGCAGGAACCACTGTAAACCCTTGAGTCATTTGAGTTAGAAGGAAGAGAAACAAACATTCACATTAATTATTGTACATTTTATTTCATTTAAGAGCAAAGCTTTGACAAAAATGTTTACTTAACAGGTATGTGAATTTATAGTGTGGGTTTAACTTTCATTTAGCCTCACCACCCCCTTAAACCTCATGTTTTCTAAAACAACTGAGAAATTCATCAATTGCAATTTGCACTTTTATTGTAGCAGTAGATCACATGACAATAATGGTAGATTGGAAAGAGAATATATTTTCTTACTTTTCATCAACAATTAAATGGCATTTTTTTTTGCAGAATCAATGTCGACATGCATCAGTGAAGAAGCTAAACATGAATTCTAGATAATGACTACACCATAATGAAGGGGCTTATGACAGCAGATGCATCAAGGTAATGGGAGGTCCTAACAATAAGAAACACAAACAAAAAAAAGTAGAACCATTTACCTCTGGTCCTTCTCTGGCTTCATAGAAGTCACCAACTTTAATTTTTGTACTGAAGCTGAAGTTATCTCGTGAGAGTTCAGTTATTCCATTCCTGAGTAAGTACTGCAGAAAAAATACATATTAATTAAAGCATAGGTAGGAACTTTCAACCATAAAGACTGGTCAATCTCCACGAACATCATTATTTCCCACCTGCGGGCAATTACAAAGTGCTACAGGGATGCAGTGAGTGCAGGGGCAAGAATTTAATTCTGCTTTCATTGAAATAAAAAAACATATTATGGATTTACCTTCATTACATCAGGATACTGACGCAGCTTCTTCCCACATGGGGCAAAGTAAGCCACCTCTCCTTGTAGACGACCTGCCACACTCCTGATCTGCGTCTCTCTCTGCCACCTGCAGAACACAAGACATTGCAAAGACAGTACAAATATAGTTAACATGCAACGAAATAAAAAAAATTAAAAAACACAGCTGTATTCTGTCATCATTAATATATATATGATCAGCTAAATGTTTCTATCATAAAAATGTCCTTTTTATGATAAAACATTGAGTTGATATTTCCTTGTGTCAAAATTGGACCAGATACACATCTCCCTCTCAAACAAGGAGATAAACTATGTAAATGATGTATGTACAGCTGTGCACCGTGTAGTCTGTGGCCTTGCCGTCCTCTGACCCTTTCAGTAATCAGAAATGGCCGTGGGCCAAGTGGGGCAACCCCTCAGTTCCCATGAGCTCCGCTGGAGAGCAGCCATGGCTTACACAAGTGGCAGGTAGGCTGTTATTCTAAACAGAGCAGGGGCTGAAATACAGTCGTGTAGCCTCGATTTCCTGTGAACCTGCTGATGAAAAACATCCCTGGAAGATGAAAGGCGCTCTGATCCAAGGCTGCAAAATTTGTGGGGAGGGAGCTGCTAATGTTGCATGTCTGTGAGGCTGGATGCAATTAACCCCTTGTGTCTGAACTGCTGGGCCTCACTTCATTTCCTGCCCACTATGACCTACTGCTCAGGACTGGGCCTTTTAAAGACCCAAAAAGGGGCCACATATTTACTGTGGTCCACTCTTACTCAGCTCTTGATAAAGACGTCACCGCACTCAAAACAATTCCACCAACAATATTTTTTACCTTTACAGTATTTACCCTGGGAAAAAAAAAAATCTTAGCAGGATTGCAGCTTCATATTCACACAGTTACCCACATTTATATTGGGAGCTTCTTCAACTACACATGATAGACAAATATGTTGTTCAAGGGTGTAATGATACTAGTTGTAGAGAGTTTGGAGTTTTTTCCTAGTCATTTTCTCTACTTGAGTAAATGTGTCAGCACTGAAAGATTCTTGATAAATTTTAAAATTTACTAAAACTCATTCATTGTCTTGTTATTTGTAGCAAACACAGAGATATGGTAATGTTTGCCTTAGGCCACAAACGACCTTTAAGGAAAGGTCGATTGTCAGTGACTATAACAACAGCTGCATTGACACCAAAAATACGGTAAACATGACAGCTACGACAAATAAAACACAGACTTTATCAAATCTTTATGTGTCTCTTTCAATATGAAGTACATGTACAATATCTTACCCGAACTCAAGAGGTAATCGCAGTATTCTCTCATCAGTTACTCTCCTTCTCTTCCCTGATCCTAGAAAACAGGAGAAATGACTCAGCGCTTTTCGCACCTCCAGTGGGACATGAGCGAATGCAAAAACCTGCCATTTTTACAGAGTATCCACTACACAGGCATATTGTTGCAAATATAATATATTCTACAAAAGGAGACCCTGTTAGGAATATCAATCTGTTGTGAATAGCTGTTTTGTATATTAAACAGCAAACGACCCAGGTCAGTGGAATTTGTTTTTGGTAGACGGTTTTGCTCAGTTCAGGGTTAGCAACCATACATACATGGACATCAACATGAAATATTAGACAAATAATATTTAGACCTTTTGCAAGTTCACTGGTCCAGTGGTTGCAGTATTGGTGGTGATAAAATACAGTTAGATTCCTCACTTTATTAATGTTCATCAAGTCATGATTCTTGTATTACTCCGTAGCAAGATATAATGGAAAAAGAAATTAATACTTTCCAATTAATGGTGAGTCAGAATCAAGTTCTATTGGTAATAAATTGTGGTCGATGACTAAGCCAGTATCAGATTTATAAAGCATCTGCCTGAGTTATTAAAACAAAGGCTGCTGGAGATAGAAAAAACAATGACGCAACCACTGTCTTCCAGAGAACTCATTTCAACTCGGAACTATTGAGAAATGTACATCCATGACCTCTTACTGAAAAAATAAGTGTTCTTTTCCACTGATAGGTTGGATAGTCTGAAAAAGCATGAATGAAGAGGGGTATGAAAGCCCGGACAACAAAACTGAGAGGGGGAAAAATAAACACCATGCTGACTTTGGGTGTGATCCTACTTTCCTGAAGCCTGAACGACACATTATGGTGTGTCCACACAGGAGGCGTTTTTCAGCCGCATTTTTCAGTGGTCCATCTCTTGCATGTGGGATGGATATGTTTCTATTCAATCAATAGAACTGTCTACACAGGCCATATAATAGCTTGTTTTACACGCACTGTACATGCGTAAACGTGACCCAAAGTGTATTTTTACACTTCAAAACTATGTTCTTCTGTTTCAGGCACATAACTACGGTGTTTGTCTTCATAGACTACGTGCAACCACAATGCAGGTGACCTACACTCGATACTGAGTCGCATCCTGTGTAGACACAGACAGAAGACTGAAGCTGCTGCTGCTCTGCTAACATGCTGCTCACACTATGCCTCCTGTGTAGACACGATGTTAGTGGCTGGTTACATCAAGTATCTTATTAAATTTGTTAAGCAGCTGTTGTTGTCGCTGTATGGTGGGTTATCCAAGCATTTGGTATTAGAAAGCAAAGAAGAAATACATATTTTTTACCTGGCAGGGAAGCTAATGTGAAGGACGGGGATGGGGTGCTGTGGTTACTCGATGTCCCTGAGGTGGTCACTGTGGTAGGGGTGAGTAAACTACTAGGCAGACTAGGGGGCCTGATAACCTGCAGGTTAAGCAGGGAGCAGTTGGCTGAGATGCTTGAGGCGGACTTGTAAGTAGACAAGGATGATTTGCCAAGTTTCAGAGGAGTCCTCTCTGCATCGCTATCTGCCTCAGTCTCACCGCACTCCTTCATATCATCCTCAGAGCCATCAGAGTCGCTCTCCAGATTGCTCTCCGACTCTGCGGGGGATTCCAGCGTGGCAGAGAGAGAAACAGAGAGAGCTGATTTATATCCAAAATTAACATTCCTCACACACCCAACTAATTTCAGGAAGATACCGAATATAACAGCTTCAATCATGTATTATCAATGCTTTGTATTTATTGAATTAAAGAAAGGTCTAGTTAATCTAACCTGACAGGCTACTGCCAGAATCTTCATCCTCAATATCATCTTCATCGTCTTCATCATCATCATTGTAGTCATCTCCTAAAGAGTCGTCTGAGTCCTTGCTGCTGTGGATATCAGACTCACTGCTTCTCACCAAGTTCACAGGTGGAGAGGATGAGTTGATTTTAGACTTGGGAGTTTTCCTCTTCTGTGGTCTAAGGCCTAATAGGGAGGAAGATTTAAGTGGGGCAGCAGAGGTGCCTGATGGCTCCTTGGTGCTAGTGCTCAAGTTGGTGGGCATGTGGTAGTGGGGGCTGGAGGCTGCCAGGAGTGGCTTGCCGCTGGTGGCGCTGCTCTGGCTGCGGGGCTTAACGATGAGGGCCAAAGGGGCATCCTGAACGGAGCTATGGATCGCTCCGTTAGGGTGATGGTTCATGAACAGATTGGTGTCATTGCTGTGTGGGAGAGACAGTAAATGACTGCTTGACGTCTCTAAAGAGGAAGCTGAAGTTTTGTGACTTTTATACCAGTCCTGTTCCTTAGGTCGCATAGAGAAAGCCAGCTTGAAGGAGTCCTTGGAATGAGGGGCCTATACAAAAATGAGAAAGAAAGGGAAACAAAGAAAAAAAAGAAGTAATTACACAAACTGTCACTCACATTACATTACAGTGGGCTGTGAATGAAGGAATTTAAGGTGTAATAAGAGAGAAGAACAATGAAGAGCGGGCTCAAGCATGTCAACAACAATGACGAAAAAAAAGGCTACTGTGGAAAATATTTTCTAATTATTTGGCTTAGTTCCATCTTATGACTTCAGCTGTCATCTTGTATTTGTTGCTATTGTCATACTGTGGCAATCAAAAGCCTGCATTAAATGTACCACCACCATATGAATTAAAACCCTCTTGTTACAGATTTCTACATTTTCCCTCCTTCTCAGAATAGTGACAATAACAGAGTCCTGTTAAAGAGGCCGATTTCTCCCTCTTGATAACAAACAACCCAAAACATAACAGAGCTAATTGCTTGTCAATTTTTGAAGCCTTCCCAATAGAGCTACATGCATTGTCACTTCTAGTCATGTAGCAGTCAGACTCACTGTAGCAGTATAATAAAAGCCCCAATAACAGTGCTTAGACATTAATTTTCTGTTGTGAGGGAACCAACTGATTTTTATTTATTTTATGACAGAAACAATGATAGACAATACATGAAAACAGAGCTCCTTATTTAGCAAAAGAGGATGAAAAATACTTTTCTGCTTTATTAAAGTAATTTGTTTCGTGTATCTTTGGTAAAAATTTAGAAAAAAAGAAGAAAGTGATGTGAATAAAAAAACATAACTCACCTGTTTCAATTTAAAACTGTTCATGTGTAATGAGCTTTCATCCAGGAGTGTTCCACTGCTCTTCATGCTATCAACAAGCTGTGTGTGCTTGGGAGAGGGTATCAAAGATTTGGTTTTATGTGGGGATTTTTGAGAGGCTAACAGGGTTGGTGCTTTGGGTAAAGAAGAGAGGGAGGGAGGCTTAGGTGAGGAAACAGATGAGCGTTTAGGTGAGGAACACAGAGACAGGGGCCTCGAAGAGGAGCAGAGAGCAAGAGGTTTGGGAGAGAAGGAGACAGAGCTATGCTTTGGTGAGGCCGAATGAGAGAAGTGCTTTGGTGACGTGGACGGAGGCAAGTGTTTAGGTGAGGAGGAGAAGGAGATCAGGTTGGGTGATGATCTGGAGGGCAAAGGAGAGGCTTCCCTGTGGGATTGTGCTAAGGGGCTGTTGCCTGTTGCCAGTCTTGTGGTCTGGATGACACTGATGTGCTGCTTGCCTTCCTCCTCGGCAGTCCTGGGGCTCTGGAGGAACAGCGCTGTGGACTGAGGCAGGCCAGCAGGAAGAGAAGAGGACTGGAAGAGGTACGAGGAAGTCAAGAGAACACTGTCATTATGCTGCTGAGCCAGAACACTCTGACTGTCTTGAGTTGTGTTTCCATCGGCGGTGCAAGGTCTCTTCTTTTTACTCTCACAAGTGTTCTGTGTCAGCCGCTGAGTAGGAGGATGAGGGAAACAGGGAGAAGACAGCATGTCATGTCAGCTCCTACTGAGAAAGCCTCACAGTGGCAGCTCTGTCAACCAGCACATACATCCAGTTTGCCACCCACCGCTATGGCTGCTTTTGACAATCCATCTAAAATGTATTTAACTGAGAGCACTTTTACAAAGGGACATTTGCACTTAAAACATTATTATACCAGAAGTCATCTTAAGTTTAATTACAACCTCACAATATGCCCTTGTGTATCATTCATGATAAAAGAAATGATATGTATTATATCTTTGTTTTTTTTACAATTGCATCCACAGAACAGATAGTTAACGGTATGGTATTTTCAAAAATCTGAATATTCTGCTGATTACAAAAACAAACAATTACCTTGACTTTCCTTTTCACTGGACTCTCTTTTTCTGAATCAGAGTCCTCACTATCGTTGCTCTGATCATCCTCATCGTCATCATTGTCCTCCTCGTCTTCCTCCATGTCATCAGGATCACTGCTGCTCTCCTCACCGTCACTGGAGCTATCTGACAAGGATCCCGAATGGCTGCCACTCATGCTCGAGGTCTCTAGTGGTTTTTTGTTGAGTTTCTGAACAATAATTCAAAACAAAAAGTCCAAAAGCTCTTATAACAAGTGAAAGGCTACCGGGAATATATAACAAAACAATACAGTAGGTTTTCAAGCAGTGTATGGCAAAAGACAAAAAAATAAGAAAGAAAAGAAAAATATTAACCTTTTCTTTTGTTTTCTGGATAGTCTTCTGGTGTAGTTGACCCATGTCTTGGCTGCTCTTTTGACTCCGACTACAGTTGGCTTTAGTTTTCTCCTTGTTTCCCTTTGCTGGAAGTGAACTGTTGCTCGCAGCAGAGTTCCCAGTAGGTGAAGAAGCACTCCTACCGTTCACTGTTCCATTCATGCCGACAGAAACTGACATAGTGTATGTTTCTTTAGGTGGATACTCATGAGAAGTAATACGAGTCAAACACATTAGGATGTCAATAAAAAAAAAAAAACAGAGAATAATGATTTTACAAAACACCAATTTCACTTAGCAAAGTAAGTTAATGTCAGCAGTAGTATTTTAAGCTATCATTATGTACAGTAAGATCTGAACAGCTGTGCTTACAGCTTTAAACTACTATGACATGTATGACCTTTAGAAGGAGCTAGCCCTTTTTTTTTTTTTTTTTACCTGAGGTACGGGACTGCAAGTGAATGGGATCATGGCTTTTGAAGGTTGGTGCGAATACAGGATGCAGACCCAGAAGAGGAGGGAAGAAGGCTGCTGCTCCCCTGGTTTGTGCCTCAGATGGTCGCCACCAGTCTGGAGAAGTGACACTGTGCAGTTAACAGCAACTCTATCTACACATGCAGATAATCCAATCTGCCAACATGTTATAAAAGCAGCAGTTTATCCAACCTGTTAACACTAATCACTCAGTTCAAAATAATAGTCTTACATTTGAGCTGAAACGTCTTCAGATAACGAGTGCATTCCACTGATAGTGATTTTATTCCTTTACGTTGAAGTTAAAGCAGAGGTCATTGTAAAATAGCTCCAGAGTTTCTTCTCTACTGTTGGACATTTCACAGCTGTTTCCTGAGAGCAGCATTCCTCTGAAACAGCATCTGCTCTCTAAAATGTCCATTTACTTTGTGCTTAGTGGTATGATATCATTTAATATGCATACAACTGGCTATAACTAAGAATTTCTTGAATTATTTTAATGTCATGTCAAAATCTTTAATTTGACTTTAATCTACATTAATAAAAAAAAAAAACATCTCACTTTGAGCTTTCTTACCTGGAAATGTACCAAACTGGGGGTGAGCAGCCAAGGCAGACAAACCCAGACTCCCTAGGCCTCCAAACTCAGAGCGCCCTGAACTTGATGTGTAGAGCCCGAAAGCTGGACGGCTGATTAAGGGAAAAGCATTGGAGCTGCCAGATATATTTAAACGCTCATCCCCTGTCATCCGCAGCAAATGGCCTGGAGAACAAAGGACGCCGTTTTAAGAATACAAAAATCAACTCATCTCTTAATCAATCTCGCTATCTAGACAGGGTGTCTGTCTGTCTAGATATACTATTTAGATATACATACCCAGTAAATTGCACAACCATGAATTTAAGCATGGTTCAATAAATAATTTCTAAACTCATAAACTGTTAATTCCATGATACCATTCAGGAACAGCAATAATTTCTACGTTATAAAAGAATTAATTCATTGTGATAATCATGAAACATTCAGGGTCTGAGACAAACACTCATATATGATGTGATGCGATATCCTCTCCTCTTTTACTACAGTAAGTGGTGACCAAAAAGAAAGACAGACAGAAAGAAAGAAAACAGACAAAGAAGCCTAAGCAAAGAAGCCAAATAAGACCTGCAATAAAAGAATGTGCAACTGGTGGTAAGTGTACTTTTTTCTTTTGTTTGTTATCAGAACTATTTCTACCAGAGAAACCAGTCTAGCCCTATCAACCAGATCAAATACCTCATTTTCATTAAGAATCCAGAGCTGTGCAGGACTGAGCCTGTTAAGACAAACTCCACTTGATTTGTTCTTTGTTTGGATCAAATGAAGAACAAGCCAGGCTAACATTGTGTCTGATTCCATGCTGTCAAACTGTGGTGTTGTCTACAATTTGTTGATCAATTTACAGAGAAATTACTGACAGTCAGTTCAATACTTATTTGTCTATACTTGTTTATATAGCAAATTCTTTTTAACTGCAATTCTTACAAAATAAATTCAGTGAAAATTTAACTGATTTGTTCCAAATTTTTTTGTTTTGTGTATTTGCAGAAGTCAGTAATACTGCAATTCAATTGACGTGAAAGTTGAACCTCTAAAATCACACCAGTTTTATTCTTCATGAGAGATGTCAATGTGGAATTACAACCTTGTTCTTGCTGTGTTAAATACAAACGAGGGGCTGCATAAAATGTTTCTTGGATAAACTTACCTACTTAGAACAGTTTGAAAGCTTATAAAAGTATGAAGGATTGAGTGTGTTTCAAAGGGGTGTTGCCATCACCGAGTATGTCATATCTTTCTTACTTTCAACAGGGGATATGAAATATCTTGAAAGAACTCAATTTACTTAATGCTCATAACAGTGGTTTGTTACAAAGGTGCCTGTGTTTTTTCAGAATTTAGTGTTCAGTCCTTAAATAAATTATCTGGGAAATTTCTGTGCACGTTTGGTGTGGGGGTCTGAAAATGAATTATTTATGAGAATGTCTCTAATGTGTTCTTCATTGTGATAGCATGACAAAAAAACACTGCTTTTTGGGGCATCTTATCATGAAGGAGAAAAAAATAATCACAAACCACAGTATGTAAATTTTCACATTATTCTGCGGTCAGGGGCAATCTGACAGCTTATGCATCACCGCTGCTCAATGCATAATGGCTTTGACCACAATTAGTATTCAGAGAAAACAAGAAGATGTTGGCGGCTGCATGCACAGTGTGAGGCTGACAGACATGTCAAATCACACCGGATAAACTGGAGCTAAAGGTTGTCAAAAGACATCCACAAGGGCATACACAGATTTTTAATTGTTGGCACTCATTAATTCAACAGCCTCTCCATACCTAGCAAAATTGTCTGTTATGTGTAAGAAAGGAAGAAGTTATTTTAATAGCCTTATTGCTGCACAAAACAAAAAAAAGACAGACTCTCAAAATAGATTCGCTTTCTATTATTTTCTTTTGAATGTTTGTGTGGAAGTGTACTTATAAAGTGCAGACTGATTGTAAAGTCCGACAAAATGGTGCATTCATTTACATTTATTAATAGCTTGTAAATTTAACGTTTTTTTCGCAGGTGGACTCTCAATGTCGTTTGCAGCACCACAAACTCAAACCATAACCAACTGTAACTAAAATAAATTCTTAACCTGTGGGACGCACTGCACATTACATTGGTGTAAAAGTTTTTTTAAAATGTGGGCAGAATAATTTAATATACTGGCTTTAAACTAAATAACACATCAACAAACAATTAGCTTTGAGTCACGTTTGATCTAGTGTGTGTGTGTGTGTGTGTGTGTGTATACATACTACAGGTGGTGAGAGGGGAACTACCTGCAGGGTTCGGAGTTGGGCTGCACTTGGTGGAGGGTGTCTGGGGAGGAACAGGGGAGGAGCTGGCTGAAGAGGAGGCCACATTAAGGGAGGACGGGGCTGCCGATGGGGAGGCCAACCGCTCTCCAGGCTCCATATCTGTCAAACACAATCCAGTCAACGCTAAGAGATGTGAGGAGAGAAAAGAAGGGGAGGAAAAAAAAAACCCCACTCACACCACACCCCCCACTGAGACTTAGTTTCTCTCTCACACAACTGAATTATCCTCACAACAGCACTGGATTTCTACAGCAGCATGTTGCTAACCATTACTACAAACAATGCTGATAATCCAATATTATCATTTATTGGCTTTTAGTGATAACGTGATTAACGCTGAAATTAGATCAATTGATTAATCACTTACTTGATCAATAGAAATTAATTTCCAGCTATTTTGATAATTAATTAATTGTGTTTTTTAAGAAATAATTATATATTGAACATTTTGAACAAGTAAATACAAAAACACAAACAGTGTGGGGCACAACTCATCCACCGTCCCCATCCCTCAACATGACAACCAATTAACTGTTTAATGTTTAAGTCATTTCAGAGGCAAAAATGCCTCATAAACATTCACTGGTTCAAACCTCACAAATGATTTGCAGTTTTTCTCTGATTTACATTACTGTATATTAAACATCTTTGCATTTTGGACTGTTTTTCAGACAAAATAAACAATTTGAAGATTTCGCCTTAGGCTCTAGGAAAATGTTACGGATGTTTTTCCATTATTTCCCACATTTTCTAGAATAAATCGTCAATCAGTAAACCAAAAATAATGTTGCAGCATTAGATATAATAATACTGTGCAATTATTTTTATAAAACCCTTGTCATTCCAAGTACATTTAAATTAAAAGCTAACAAATTGAATTGTGATGGTTGTGTTATACGCATTTAAATACTTTTGCCCGACATAATGCATAACAACGTTCCACATACATAGTGGAACGTACAGAGTACAGTACACAAGGTGACATTCATATCAAAGGTCTTCACAGCTCTTTAATGTACAACTACTGCCATACAGGCTGTGATCATCTAATGAAGCAGAGAGGCTGAATAGAAAATGGCATCTTCAGCCTCTTAGGAACACAGTTTCAATCTTCCTTTCAAAACCTTTATACTAAGTCCATACAGTTGTTCAATCTATCATCTAAAATCATGCCAGAAATATTCTTTAGTACTACTCTTTCATTTCATTTTCCATTTATTTTATTTATAAGGACATCGCACATTAATCAACATTTCTGTAACTGTGCCAGTGTTAGCCAGCTGGCTAATTTTCAACTGCAGTCCTTTGGCAAGATGTTTTTAAACCTATAAAATCAGTACCGCATTGCCTGGATTTTTACATTATTTATGCCACTTCACATCCCAGTGATCACAAAAGCCCACATCTGAAATCCTCTTTAATGTTCACTTCCAGATTGTGTTTTACAGGCTGCCTTTGTTATAGTATTGTACTTCACAATTTCTCAAGCTCCCCGGTGATTCTCCTCTGCACAGGAACACAGGAGCAGCTGATTAATTTGAGGAGACAAAGCTAACCTCTGAATATCAAGTATCATCCCTCACCAGGAAGAGCACTGATGAGACGAAAATGACATGAAAGCTGCAGCCATGCTTCACTGGAAAGGCCACTGCTTCCTGCGGTTGTGTGAGTGTGAGTTTGTGCAGAACAAAGAACAAAAGGTGTTTTCATATTTATAATGCAACAGTAAAAAAAAACAAAACCCATTCGGTATCAATTTGACTTTGCTCACACTTCATCCGTCAAACTAAGATGTCCAATATACTAATGAAAATTAAATATATATATATATATATATATCTGTATCAATTATGAATATACCTTACAATTGAAATTTTGAACAGGGTGGCAAAAATTTTGTCGAGGATTAAAATGTGTCACACTCTAAGGTTAATTTACTTCATCATTTTAGAGTGATATGCTGCACACACGATCTCTTACTTAGTAATTCTTTTCTGCTGCATAATTGAACTGACATTTTTTATCAATATCAAACCCGTGAAATGATGTCTGAGGTAGCAGGTAAAAAGCCAACCTGCTCTGAAGGAAAAAAAATCATTTTTTTAACTAAAAAGTAAAATGGGTTTAACAGGGAAATTAGCGTGAATTTATAGATAATAAACATAGAAGCACAAAGGCAGCAATTATTCTCTATGCTTTACATAAACCTTTAGAATTAATTTGATGAATGTCTGTAAACAACCTTGAGCTAATGCAAGCATGTGAAGCACAACACACAATGCAGCAGGGTGTAGGTCCTTTGAAAGCACATACATGCTTTACATAACATATGCCTCTGATTGAATCAGAGTCATGTTCACATACAGTATATGACTCCATAAACACAATGCAGCTTTTCATCTCTGGGTAAAAATGTCCCTTAGCAGGAAAACAATGCCTCTTTCAATAGAGCCAAGATTCTAATGGGACAAAACACAAAAACACCATCAATCATTTAAATGTACACTGTATTAACTATCTGATCCAAATGAATGATGTAACCAATAACGCAAACAGTAGCAAAGTGATTGTGTTATGATGACACACTAGCTTTATCATCACACAACATCTGTTGCAACAGCAGCCCTACTGTATGAAAGCATCTTTAAGTTTCTGTTAGAGCAAATATCTATTTGAAGAGTAAATGCTTGCATTTTTTTGACACTTTGCACAGTGTTTAGTTAGTTTATGCATTTCAAGGTCATGGGTAGCAGGAGACTATCCCAGCATGCAATGGTACATTGGGCAGAAGGCAGGGAAAATGCTTCATCAGATTGTCAGTTCAGTTCAGGTGTATGGGCATACTCTCAGACTTCAGTTCTCAGTTTCCAATGCCCTCGACATATGCGTGTTTGTAATGTGGTGTGCAACTGAAACATCTACAGGAGACACAAAGATCAAAAAGAATAAGTCCAGGATCAAGCATGAGAACTTACTGCTGTGAAGAGGCAAAGTTAACCACCTAAGCCGCCATGTTGCCTTGGATACAAAACAGCAAAACAGAAATCACAGGGCTCAAAGCGGAGCTTAGCAAACCACTCATGTGTGCACTCAGTTTCTTTTTGCTTTGTTCAGTATATCTGTGAGGATCTTTAAAAATAGGCCAACGCAAACAGGTTTTTGTGGATGTTATGTGGTGATGGGTCTTAAATAAAATGACCTCATATTCTGACAGCATTCAGGATGTTGTTGAGTCAAATTTGTAGTCTCCAAGAGTTTTCAAAGGATGAATAGGACTAACCAAGACTAGTAAAGTGATATTTATGTGTAAAATTAGTACATTAGGTGACACCTAAACCAGCATAAATTATGTAAAATTGAGAGTTTTTGTTTATAAAGAAAACCGATTTCTATCTGTGTATTTACTCTTTCCAGCTGTATCTTTGTGTCTGATGGAGCCGTGCATATAAAGTGCTGTTTTGTTTTGGGTACATGTAAGCCTTTGTTTTCCACTCTGTGTTCCTCCATGTCCATTTTATCTTCTTGCACAGTAACAGATGGCTGATGCTAACAATGTTAATCCCGTAACAAAGTCATCAGCATGGATCAGCAGTATCTGGACTGCAAACACAGTGCTGTTTTAACTAATGGAAGGTACAAGGAGGAGACAGAGAGAGGTAGTATGTTAAAGTGCTTTGACACTTTTCTAAGGTAGAGAGTTGCATCACCCAACAATCTGTGATAAAAGTGTGAATGAAAAAAGAAAAAAAAAAAGTCAAGTTCTGACTATAATTGCCATGCATTCCTCGTGGCCTACTAATTAGCGATGCTAAATCCACCTCCTCAGACATTAACATCTCCTTGATTGAGTCTATACATGGTTGCTTTGACACCAGCTGCAGTTTTGCCAACCTCACAAATCACTGTTGATGTCCATCATCCCACTAAACACAATTAATTCCTTCTGCAACGGTGGAAAAATAGCTCTGCCACTCACTGTTTGACCTCTGTAATTTTCTGGATTGGAGGAAATGAAGGGATGTAAAAAGCAGAGAGAGGGGCGCTGTCGAGTGATGAAGGAGTAGGTCGCTTTTCCTGTGGGCTGCCACATATTGGCTTACATATTGTGCCAAACACCTTGGAATTAAAACTTTCTTAATTTCATGTTTTGTTAAAAGTTTTGTGAACACAACTGGTTAGAGATGAGAAGTGACAACTGTCCAGGATGCCAAACACACTAGCTAGAACTAAGGATAGCCATGCGGATACAACGCCGCCATCTTGCAATGCTGTAACGGCCACACCAACAATTAGCAACAAAAACGTTCTTGATGCTATCGCTTCCCTTAAAGAAGACGCTGGCTCTATTAAACAATACATTTGCACCACCATTGATGCCCACATCTCAGAGATGTCTATTGCACTCCAGAGGGAGTTTATGGCATACCAAGCTGAGAACCAGGCTGCTAAAGACTCATTGCAGGCCATAATGGATGCACAAGGTGCCACTGTGAAAGACCTGGAGACCAAAGCCACACATACAGTGGAACTGACAACAAACTTTGACAAGGAAATAAAACTTCTCTTTTTTCACTCTGTTTAAACTCCTTATTTAAAGACTGTTATACAAATAAGACTGTTGAGAAGATTTTACCTAACTAACACACAATCTTGTGGGGGGCCCATGGCTCTGGTTGATTTGGTTGTTTACCTAGGCAGTGTTGTTGACTGCTATAGCAGTTGGACACCTTTTCTAATGTGGGAGTCGCATTATTGTTCTGTTCCACGCCTAGACATGTTTGGGTTTTTTTCCTTTGTTGTGTTTTTTGGGGGGGGGAGTCCTGGGTTTGGGGGAGAGTTTGGAGAGAGATGTAATAGGTGACCCAACAGCTATAACATATACCTCTTTGAATGTGAAGGGTTTGAACCATCTTGTTAAAAGAGGAAAGATATTTGCCTATATTAAATCTGTAAAAGCTGATGTCATATTCCTACAGGAAACCCATCTCAGAGAGGTTGCACATACCAGACTGTGAGCCAGATGGATAAGGTCAAGCATATCATTCATCTTTCTTGACTAAAGCATGAGGTGTAGCTATACTATTCAAGAATAATGTACCCTTTAAACATACAGACACAATCAAAGACAATCAGGATAGGTTTATTATTATTAAAGGTGAACTGTACTCCACTCCTGTAATTATGTTGAATGTGTAGAGCCCTAACTTTGATGATCCTAGTCTACAATAAAATATTCTCCCTTATACCAGCCTCCACACCACAAACAAATCTAATAATAAGTGGGGATTTTAATTGCATCCTGGATCCCTATCTGGACAAATCTTTGCAGCTAAATCTTAGAAGATCGAACACAGCCAAACTGCTTAAAACATCTGCCACTAATATGAATCTGGTGGATGTTTGGAGAGGACTGAACCCCATTGGACAAGAGTACTCCTTTTTTTGTCAGTACATTACACATATAGCAAGATTGACTATTTTCTTTATCGATGGCAAAATGCTTCTAAATGTACAAAGTGTGAAATATCATAGCATAGTTATCTCAGATCACACAGCCCTATCTTTCACAGTTAACCTGACAGATATCACTACAAAGCATTACAGATGGTGGCTGAACACCTCACTCCCCAAAGACCCAATTTTCTGTGCTGATTTAGAAAAGTAAAATCCAAATTTTTATGAGTCTAATCAAAGTCCAGAAACATCTCCCTCACTGCTATGGGGCACCCTTAAAGCAGATCTGAGTGGGCACATCATTTCTGTTAGTAACTTTCAAGAACAAAGCAAATAAAAAGAAATTAACCAAGTTAGAAGAACAGATAGGGATATAAGACAAGGAAAACATGCAGAATCCCTCTAGAGAACTACATCAGAAGATACTACTATGAAAACATGAGTATAACAAGATCATAACCTCTAGGATAAACAAATACCTTTTAAATATGAAACAGGATTTTTTTGACTATGGTAAGAAACTGCATAGACTGCTTGCCAGACAAATAACAAAAATTGAGAGTGATCGCGCAATACATAGCATTAAATGTGAGGCTGGAAAAACCCTTTCTAATTCTTAAGAAATCAATACTTTTTTTTTTTTCAGTTTCATGATGAGCTGTATTGCCCCAGAGCAGACAACAACACATAATGCCATAATGCAAGATTTTCTAAAAAACTGCGACCTCCAAAGCCTAAGTCAACAAGATATAGACCTCTTAAATGAGAATATTTTGGAAGAAGAAATAAAAATTGCAATTATGGGCTTAAAAAGTGGTAAAAGTGCTGGACCAGACGGCTATACTGAAAAGTATTATAAAAAAATGTCAGCAACTGTTCTCCCACACCTTCACCATGTGTTTTCCAGTGCACTGGAGACTGAAGGACTACCAATTGGACCCCAAATCATGTATGAAGCAGTCATAATTGTAATCCCTAAAAAAGGCAAAGACCCCAAAGAAGTGGGCTCATATTAACCACTAGCCTTGCTTAATTTAGCTTACCGACTGCTAGCTAAAATATTAGCCCTGAGATTAAACAAAGTATTTGGTAAGATCATACACCCTGATCAGATGGGATTCATTCCCAACAGACACTCATTTTTTAACTTGAGACATCTATTCAATATCATGTACTCCACATGCTTTCCAGATGATGACCTAGTCATTTCCTCCCTTGATGGTGAAAAAGCATTTGACCAAGTTGAGTGGAATTATTTATTTTCAATATTAAACAAATTCAATGTAGCAGAAACATTCATTATATATGTGAAATAACTATAAATGCCTCAAAGCCTAAATCATTACGAATTAAACCATATCCCCTGAATTTACACTTCACAGGGGTATAAAACAGGGCTGCCTTCTCTCACCTCTTCAGTTCATTCTAGTAATAGAGCCACTAGTGGAGTTAATACAATCTGACACCCTAATCCACTGCTATAACACAGCAAAACATGCAAAACAGAATTTCCCTTTATGCAGATGATGTTTTGTTGTACTTTAAGAAACCAGAGCTCAGCATTCCCTGTATTCTTGACCTGATCACTTTCTTTGGTAGTTTTTCTAGATACCGTATCAACTGGAACAAGAATGAACTCATGCCCATCAGACTGCAAGACCCAACCTTCCTAGACTCACTACCTTCTGAGATACTGCTAATAACTCACACACTTAGGTATTCAGGTCATTAAAAAATACAAGGATTTATATAAAGCAAACTTCCCCCCTTTTCTTACCAAATTGCAGTGATGCCTGAAGTTCTGGCAAACCCTCCCCCTCTCCCTGATTGGTAGAGTAAATGCACTTAAATAAATGAAATAGTCTCCTCTAAACACCATATCTTTTCAAAAATCTGCAGTCTATTTAACTAAGAGATTCTTTAAACAACTTGACTCCATTATTAACCCCTTCCTGTGGAACAACAAAAACCATTGGATCAAAAGAGTCACCTATGTAAGCCTAAGTGTAAAGGGGGTCTGGCTCTGCCGGATTTCATCCAATATTGCTATGAAGCTAATGTCAGAGTGATAATGCTTTACTTTACTATTCCTCCCAGTATTCTCCTGACTGGCTAACGCTAGAAAGGTGAAGACAGCCACCCATATAAACCAGAGACCATTCTATTGGCCCCCTCTAGAGTACACAGCTCTAAATATAATGGCAATGTATTAATACACATATCAGGTGACATTTGGAAACAGATAGGCAAACACATCAACTGGAACTTAATGTACCAACTGATGCCAATGAAGAACAATGAAGTGTCTGATGCAGATACACAGATGCTCCATAAACATTAGACACTGCCTCATGCAATTTAAGACTGTACAAAGACTACATTATTCAAAGGTGAAATTGCAGAAGTTAGTTAGGTTTCATCCATATATAAGAAATGTGAGACAAACGAGGCCACTTTTGTTCACAGTTTTATACAATGTCCCAAGATTGAGAATTACTGGATTAATGTTTTTAATACTACTCAGGGCACAAAATCAGCAACAGCCACCAGCCAAATGCTGGTAAAATATGCAAGTGGCTGGTAGATTTGCTTCACTCACCAGCCAAAAAAACAATGGTAATCTATTGAGCGGCTGGTAAAATTTGAACATTCACTAGCAATTTGGCTGGTGGACAGAAAAGTTAATTCTGCACCCTGATACTATTTCTAAAATATTTGCATGCCAAGTAAAACCAGACCCCCAAACTATTATTTTTGATTTGTCTGAGACTATGAGTGGTCTCTCATCAGCTCACCAATGCTTTCTTAACTTGTAAAATATGTACTAATGCTATGAAAGGGGAAAGACATACCTAACTTTAAAATGTGGCTTGCTGACCTTGTAAACTCACTGGAGGTGGAGAGGATTAGATATCTTAGGATGGATCAGGCAGATAGGTTTGATTTAATATGGCAACCTTTCATTCAACATCTGGAGGGATTTATGGTATATAATCATTTTGACAATCTCACCAGGTTTTGGGTGTTTTGCTGAGGTTCTTTTTCCATTTTTGCCTTTTGTATGAGGGGGTTTGTGTATGCATGCCAGCATGGCCCAATGTACGTGCTTGATTATGCTGTAATCTGTAAGGTTTAAATGTTTTGTTTTTGTTTTTTTGTTTTAGACCACCGCCTGATTGCATCACTATTAAAATATTTGTCTCAATTACAGCTTAGACTATGTTAGAAAATATCCCATTATTTCTGTGTGTTTTTCTATTTCATTATTAATGATTGCAATCTTATCTTGTCCTTTGTTGTTTCTGTTACCCATTCTTATAAAAACAATGGTGTATTTTATTTGTAATGGTCAGCAACTGTCCAAAACCCCTCAATATAATATCTAAAAAATAAATAAATAAAAATGTTTAAAAAAGCAGAGAAAGCGAGACGCTCCCCATGGTTGACAGCAGTAAAGCAAATTTTAAAAAGCCATTCACTCGCCCACTTTCCATTCTCTCTGTGAGAAATGTAGTCAGTTGTTTGTGAAAGTTTTATTTTCCCCCTGGTTGTGTGTGCATGCACAAGATGTGCAGGACGAGAACTCACTGTGAGGCAGGCTTTTGTGGTCAGAAGAGGATGGAAAACAAAGTGGGTGGGGTTGCTGAGTGTGTTGCTAGGAGCATAACAAGTTCAGTGGTACACCCACAGTTCAGTTGAAATACCATGCTCCCATGAGTTTCAATCAGTTCTTCATTCTGCCCATGTCTTCTGATGACAAGTTATGGTTCCTGACCCTGACTCCCACTCTACCTGGACGGTGATAAAGTGACCCATTCCACCAGCTCAGGAAGAAAACTTCAGGCTGACCTGCATCAGGGGCAAAACTAATGTAAAGCCCCATTTATACAGAATATCAGGTGGGATATAAAATAATAATTCACTGCGGTCCTCTGTATTTTAACTAATTGTAACCATCACAAAATTACAATATGTATTCTGTAACAGAAATTAACATTCAGCAGGACTAGCAAAAAGAGAATAATGGTATCTACCTACTGGTAGTTTATATTACAGCAACTTATTTGATAATCTTATAGAGTCTTGTTCTCTTGATGGCTTTAATTTTTCATATTAGTTCCCAAATAGGCCGACTGTATATTTTGTTGTTAACATGTTTCCATCTATCAGATTAGCAAAAACATTTTTAATGTCCTTCATTTTCACACAAAAGTCAAATTTCACACTGAGCTACCAAAATGCAGTTCAAGGAAAAGCAGCATTTCTTGCTGAAAAAACTCAAAACATACACTTATTACTAGGGTAGAGGTGAAAAAATACAAACATAAGTGCTCCAAACTGAATTAAAATCACTTACCAGCACAGGTAATGTTAAAATCAGATACAGCTTAAGACACAGCATCACTCAAAGCAGAACAACTAATGCCCACTATGGTCTATGATGATGCAGTGGGGGACATTTCATGTACCTTCTAAAAGCATTTTTAAAATGGAAACTAACACACTATGTGCAATTAGGTCAATGGAAGTGATTATTTAAGGCCACACAACAAAGACGGTAACATTTTGAGTGTTTTCAGGATGCAACAAATAATGTTAGGTTGTTGATAAAGTTGCATTTGAGCTCATTTCTGCATTCAAGCCAATGCCTCTAGACAATATTTGGTTCTTGTTCAATCACCAAAAAGAGCAAAATGATGCATGTCTATGTGTAGAAAATGGTGTCTAATTACTTTCACTCCAGGTGTAGTGGATTTACAAACAGATATGTGTCACTATGCATCTGTGAAATCATTCAAGTGCCTTCTACAGTCTTTAATGTGATAAAAATTAGGTGACAATTTTAAGTAAGCAAAGTAACCCTCTGTGATGTTGTTCATCTCCAGTGGAAAAGCAACTGCCAACCTAAACTCATGCTAAAATGAAGAAAATTCAACACCAATTCTGATAAACAATAAAACAAACATGAGGATTTGATGTTTTTCTCCATTTTATCACATAGCAAATCATCTGAATCATCTTCATGCTTTTTCTAGGCTCTCTACATACAGGAGTGCACTGTCCTGTAATGATGATGGTTGATGGTGTTAAAGTACACTAAGCATGCTGTCATGAGAGAGGAGCAGTGCAGAGTGATTAAAACAGAAAACATGGCATTGCTACTCAATCAATACTGTGCATTAAGGGCTGGTTTGCCATTCATCTCAGGTTTGCTCTTTGCAGCAAGGGCCCCTTTTTTATGACCATGCTGAGAGACAAAAGAAACCATGTGCTTTCCAGAAGTCGCGTGCTTGAGTGCGGGCAAAGCTGGTTGTCATCAAGGATGGAAAGGCTTTTTGTTAGCCTGTACAGTAGATCAGGAGACTACAGAGCCACTGATTAAACAAACCTGACTGTTAGTTTTGGATGGCAGATGGCAGAGCAGTGTTGGTTACAGTGCAGAGCCTCTAGGATATTTCATGACACTGATACAACGGGAGTCTCACTGTCACACTAAACGTGATCTATAGCAAAGCCTGCTCTAGTGTTATTAAACCCCTTCACCACCATCTCTTCACTGATTTGCCTAAATATGCATCAGTGAAATCACATCTTTGATCTCCTATGCAAGAGCACACATGCTGCGAGCCCTTCTACTTGTAAGAGATCCACCTGCTCTCATAATGCTAGGATAATTCATTTTTGTTCTTGAGAATTACTTGAAAAAACACAGAGAGCAGGCCTTGTGTTATCATCATTCTTCAGGACACATCCATCTTTCAGGGAGACCTTCATGCTAAAAAAGGAATTTCACTTTGTATCGACCACTTGAAATAAGTATTGAATGCTAGCATGAATACAGTGAAAAGGCTGGTAGTCAAGGAGGCAAGTTGACTCTGATGAATGATGTGAGGGCTCGGTGTGACAAATGTTTCAAGAAACACATTTGTTCTTCACAGCAGCGTTAGCACAGTTTACAGGTTGCATGAGGATCATTTTCATGAGGAGTGATCTGGGGGCGGGATGTGGCTTCTGGAAACTGGAGCCCCACATGTTCGGCACAGACTGACATCCATCATGAGCGCGTTCATAGAGCCCCTGCCTACTGCTGCCCCACCAACAGCAAGCACTGGCTATAAATTGTGTAACTCAGCCTGCAGTTTTTAATTAGACACATACAGAGAAGATGGAATAGAGGGTGTAGAGAGGGAGAAAAGGACTAGTAATTTCATGCATCTTCCAATCTGCTGCTATTAATCTGTGGTTGTTGGCTTACCAAAATGCAGCTGATACAGAGAGAGTGGCATCCTTGGATAACATTTATGTTGTTTGTGCATTTCTGAGCAGTGTATTTCCCAACAGAATGCTAGTATTAATGTAAATTAACCCATAGCTGTAAAAATGAGAGCTACAGTATGCGTGTTCATGCCTTAATATGCAGCCAAGGCCTAGTCTTTGCAGTGTTTGATAATGGCAAGCCAACACTTGTTAAAAATAATCACACCTACACCATATTTTTATCATTACACATTACACAAATTCCCATAACACCTTCCTTGTTTACTCCTGCATCTTTTTCTTCATAATTCGCTGAATGAATCACTATGAGTATTTGTTTCTGATAAGGAAAATTTGGGAAGTAATATTCACTGGGGTTAAATTGTGACTTCATGACATTTTTGCCCCATAAAATGATGATGTCCATGAGGTTTTATGTTGTGTTAAATGGTTTTAAAAATTACGGAGTACTTCTAATTATTTTTCTATACACACTATGCAGAGCGCAGATTTGACATAATTTATTTGAGAGGCAAAACAAAAAGGAAAAGTTTGTTTTTAGGGTGGTGCATATACAGGACCTGACTTTAAATTACTACAATAGGAGCAGGCAAAATGTTTACAGACGACATCAGTTGCCACTCATTCTTCTAGTTAAACGCTGTCAATGGGAGCCTATTCTATCAAATGATTGAAAACCTTTGCTATTTCAAAAATATTTACATGCTATTGTTAAAAAAATAGCATCGTGTACTTATTTAGTCCAGACTTCACTTCTGGCTCAAACAAAGTGTTTGTGTGTGATAAAAATCTTGCTCTTAAATAAACATAATTTGCATCACTTTACCTTTCACTTCGGTTATTCATAGAGAGCAGTGTGGTAATGCAGCTGGACTGAGACTCAAAGTGTAGAAATTCTGAAGTTGAATACCTCAATTTAATATTTTGGGTTGTGAAAGGTGTGAATTTGCATGTCAACAGGAAAAAAAACAGCTTGAATATAAATCAGGTGCAATAATCTGACACAAAGCATAGCTACAAATTAAAGATGAGAGTAGGATTCCAGTGCAAAGGTTATCTGTCATTCTGCACTGCTAAATAAAACGTAGCGATGTACTATTTTAGATTCAACTGTAAAAGAAGACAATGACATCCTCATGATGTTATGATTATTGGTTATTTGCTTGTTAGATAAGCAACTCTGAGGAGGCTATTTGGTGGGTTATACTATACTACATTATAGCAAAAATCTGCCAGATGACACCTAATAAATCAGTGACAAATAAATAATCATTTATGTGTTAGTTGTCTGGAGGTGGAAGGTGGAGTGGTGAAGTCTCATGGTGGGATTCATGTATCATGCCAGAGACAGTGAGAGAAAGAATTCCAGGGTTCTGTCAGTCTTTAAGGCTTGACTCTGCAATGTCAATAACCTCCTTATGCTTTAGGTGATCAAACAAACAGCATTTATGTAAGGGGAAACATGGGGCCTAACTAGGCGTTTAACCCTTTTCTCCAAGATGAAATAAAAGGCAGCCAGGATCAAGGCAAGCCTCGCTATCACAGCATTTCCATCCCCAGCTCCTCTCTCTCACTCTCTGAAGAGCACAACATAAATCACATAGCAACCGTAATGGGAAGTGGGACTGCAGTGTGCCAAATGAAGCAATAAAACAGATCCCGAGTGTCCCTTTCAAGGCATTTGTCACACAGCGTCCATATGTCCACTGCTTTATTGAAGTAGACGATGCTGGTTACAATCAAACAAACACCTGTGCACAAACTGAATGTCATAAATGAAGGTCACTAATATATATATAAAAAAGTGAGAAATCAGAAAAAAGTTAGAATATGTTTTACTCTCATAATTTGGCAAGGCACAAACACAGCCAGATAATTTCAGGCTGCCCAAAGAGAAACATAATTTTCAATAGCTGACTCTTGCATTAGCCATCTAATGGAGATGCATGACACATCACATTAGTACACTTTGATGTGGAGAACCATGGGGATTATGCTCCCATAACAAATTCTTGGAACACAAAGAAACAAAAACGGCCCTCAACACTCCAGACAGAGCAAGCACAAGAGATAACATGGAGTAATATGGCAGAGGAGGTTCCAGTTTTGACATGTTTTTCTGGCTCTGTAGTGATGTCTGAAACTCAAGATGCAAGATAGACACACAGCAACATCAAACTATATGACCCAACGATTTCTACTATTGCCACAGTCACTGATGTTTTGCAATTTCTGACTCATCAGTTGCCAAGTTTCGCCTGAAGTCAAGAGTAGGTAGTGATGATTTTTATTATCATTAAGAAGTACCTTTTGAGTTGCTGGACTAAGCTGAGAGGTCCACGATTGTAATGTAATGGAGCCTACAGTGGGCCTATTTATCTAATTATGCCAAGCCATTAATACCAAAAAATGTTGGGTTTTTTGTGCTAAACATTCTGCACATGCCAATCAAACTCACAAGCAAGTGTATGTGGCAGTGAAAATACATGCAATAAACATAACCTGTGCAAAAAAAGGTAAATGAACTTAACAAATGTAAAACACTGTACTTTATAGGTTAGGTCACCAGCTGACAGGTTTTCTAGGCAGCCATTTGGAAGCCACTCAAGTTGAAAAATAAACAATTATCCCGTTAAGCTACACAGTGCAACCATTCCACAGCGATATTGTCTTTTCAATTCTCCATTTGTTAAGACTGGATTGTAAATATAGTGCATTAAATAGTAGGTAGGAAATAAGAAATGATTAAGACACAGGGAAGAATTCAATTAAGACCCAAAACACTAGAAACACTGGTGTGTGTGAAGCTGAATGTCTGGTTTTGTTTACTTACTCTATGATCAGATAGTTTTTGATTTAAATCATATTTTGCCAATTTTAAATAATTTTATTTATTTAGGTATAATAAATAGAATTTGTCAAATGATACCCAGTCCCATTGGTGTGTAGATGTTGTTAAAAGTTGTTTTCTTTCTTAATGGTTGATTTTCAAGTGAGATTAAAAGATACATTTCTGATTTCCTGTTGAAATTCGACTTTACAAACATCAACAGTGAGCAGGGAGGATATTTTAAGATTCGGCCGCACCATTTAGCACTATCATAAAATGAGGTTGATATTCAATTGAGATTAAAATATAGGCTGCATTTCTGACTCCCTGTTTAAATTTGACTTTCAAATCATCTTGGGTGAGCAGGGAGGATATTTTAGGATTTTGTGGCATCATTTGGCACTCTAACAAAATGAGAGAGTGTATCTTTAAACAGTGATACTATCTATGAGCACATAAGCTGGATAAATATTGAACTTAACAGATTTATTTAATGTGAAAAACAGCATTTATAATCAAGAGAAGAGATATTCTTGTGAAGTGTCTTTATCACCCGCACCAGCGGCAAAACAAAATACAGTAGCAAAGGATTAATCGTTCTTGCCTGAATAGAGCTGCCTTGAAAAACACAGGTCTGGAACAACCTAATAAAAAATTTCAAGCTTGTGCAAAAAACCACAGAATACTGAAGGAAGCATTTTAATCTTGTCAAAAACAACACTTTTGCACAATTTGTAGTGTCAACCATCTCATATATGGAGATAAGCATGCTGCAAACAGACTTTTTTATTTTACAGGAGCTGAGGGGGGTCAACTCCCTCAAAAAAGCCCTGAACCCCAGGATGCCCCTGTTTGAGACACATACCACATAACTGCAACGCCTGCAGTTTGATTCCAGCTGTGGACCTTTGTTGCATGTCATAAACCTCTCTCTACCCCTGCTTCCTGTATCTCTCTGCACTTTCAACTATCAAGTAAAGACAAAAATGCCACAAAACTGAACCTCACTAAAAAACAATATTAGCAAGATTCAAGAGATGGTTACAAAAACTCAAATAAATTTTAGAAAATGTTTTTTTTTTAAAATAACTACATTTGTATCATATGGGAAGAGACTGTCTGTTTTACTCTGTTTAATTGGTCATACTTAGAAAGACAAATGAGCCTGTGAATTGTATCTTTCATAAGGTAGATTTTAGGTGTACAACGAACAACTGCTTCCATTGTCCTGTAATCTGACAATGATTTTCTCAATTAACCGATTAAATCTGTTAATTGTTAAACCACCGACTAAATAGGAAGTGGCTTTGATTCAGTTACTGGGACTGTAGCATATGAACAAATGCTTAAAGTTTAAATTTAGCTCATTCAAAAGAGACTGGCAGTTTTGTTTCTACCTAAATGTACGGTTAAATAAAAACCACTGGGGCTAAAAATTTGCTCGTTTCCCTTTGATAAAGCCTTCTGCTACATTTCCTGTTACAGCAGCCTTGTACATGACAGACCACACACAGAAAAGGAGAACACTTTTACGAGAAAACACAGTATTATGTGCTCTATTTACTATGGCAACAGTTTAACATTAAAAGTCGAGTTGAGCCCACTGACAGATTTGTATTGGTGCATGTTGTGATTTAGATTCAAAAATATATACCCACTTTTACATACCCACTTTATTTCATAATGACAATGGCATCTGGCAATGTTGCATGTTGCCATTAAAATGAAACACATATCTGTGCAGAAGCTATTCAAGAACCACAGACTGAATAATTTGGCACACAGACAGTCCCTGTTGACATTCTGCTTCTATTAGTCATTAAATCAAAGGTTATCAGATCCTGAGTTCTTTGTTCCTGGCACCAGGACGTAACTATATATTACACCGTAATTTTAGGAAAGTAATAGGTGAAGGTTATAAAACTAAATAGGGCACTTCATTATTTTAAATATGCTAATTCTTATGGGATGAAACGTAGGACAATGGCTTTGAGATGAGGAAGAAGGGAAAAAAAGGGCTTAGTTTAATAGTGCTCAAAAACACCTGAAATTCATTGGAGAGTTAATACTAAGCTCACGGTACATGCAGCTGTGGCTTCAATAGATGTGGGAGAGTCACTTGGGATACTCATCAGACTATTTTTATTTTGATGAATGTGCCGGGAAAATAAGCAATTTCCTGTCTGCCTCTGAGCCATCTTGCAAAAAAGAGCTTCTTCTCTGCTGCTAAATGAATATTTCCATCACCTGCTTGGACTACTTCAGATACTCAACTCCATCACATAGCACTAACAATGACTATATGGTACTGAACACCACTGTTCACTTGAGGTGACTGTGATAATAGATGGACATTTAAAGCTGCCAAATATTACTGTACTGGAGGCCAATGAGGCTGTAGCCATGGCTATGCAGACTGCGCTACCAGTGCCTCAATTCTAACACAGCACTTGGGATTAATCTGGAGTATGAAAGATGTGCTTTTGGTTCAGACTAACACTACTTAACACACACTTAATGACATTTATATTCAGTACAAGCCTTTTTTGTGATACTGTGCATATAAAGTAACCATTAAACCCCTCCAAACTGTTGACAGAATTGGTGACAGCGAAAACATAAAACACAAAAGCAGCACTCATCCCAAAACAAAATCCTAAAGACAGACGGAGCTTTCGTCTGTGAGGGCTTTAACTTTTTCCTTGGGCACTTCTGTCATCTGCAAACCCCTCACCATTAACCTGTGGACTTTACCCAGACTGCCTAATAAACACACATACCAGAGCCTGGTTGATAATGGGATTTTTGAGGCCAATATGACAAACATTTCTGAGTGGATGGACCATTTAGGTTAATGTACCTCCACATCACACTATCTAGGCCTATAAAAAGAAACTGTGTTCCATCATAGTGAGTTGAGGAAAATTCAGCAACATTCATTCTTTTCTAGTTTTGGTTTGTGGGACAGGAAGTTCTTCATTTCTTGCCCCCCAAAAGTCCCTGCTTATGAAGTAGTACTTTCTAATGGAGCAGGAACTATAAGGACGGAGTTTGCAGTACTGAACTGACCCAAACCACAAAGCTGAATACAACAACTGTCACTAGAATGAGCAATAGGAATGGAAATTTATTTGATTTTGACAGTTATGTAGCACAATCCTGATTAGTCTAAAAAAGCGTGTGAGAAAGTGAGTGAAATTGAACCGAAACTTCTGTTGCTTAAAGTTTCAATGTGGTTAACCAAAAGAAAAAAAAACACTCAACAGATCACGACTACAGACGTCTGCTGTTTTATAGTCTCACTTTCTACCTCCGGTCCTTCCCAACATTGATGCAAACATCTCAGTCATACAGTGTATTTCAAAGCATGCAAAAATCTGTCTCAGATGAAACTGCTTCTTCTTTATCTGTTTTCAGTCTAATTAGCTTAATCTCAACGATTATTCAGATATATTGGAAAAAGCTAAGATAAACGTGCTGAGGGAACCTTTTAGTTCCTGGAGTTATTTGGTCTAAAATAGCCCACCGGCTAAGACACACGCCACATAACCGCAACGTCCGCAGTTCGATTCCGGCAGCGGGCCCTTGTTGCATGTCTCCACCCAGTCTTGTTTCCTGTCTAGTCTCTACTGTTGCTGCAATAAAGGCTTAAAAATGCTCCAAAAAATATATTAAAAAACAAACACGCAAGGAATGGCGGAAGAATTGCCCCCTGTGGCACTCAACACATTTAAAGAGCTGATGAGGAGACAGAGCAGAGGACCCAGACATTTCTGACAGATAACATTAAAACCATGCATGTGCAGTTCCAGATATACACAACTACCTCCTAAGCCCAACAAGAGGATGCCATGACCACCAGTGTCAAATGCAGCACAAAAGAAGCACAGAGTAATCACCAGAGACCGCCTGCATTAAAATGTCATTGTGACTTAAAGTAGGGTAGAGTGTAGTAGCCAGACTGCAAATTTTCAAAAAATGTGTTATTGTGCAGAGCATTAAGGAGCTTTATTGCCACAACCTTCTCTTTTTATTTTGGAAAGGAATGGGACCTTGGAGACTTGGTCTGAACTTGGAGATAATTTAGTGTTTCTGAGGGAGGAAGGGTTCTAGGGAAGGTGGACACTGATTACCTAGGACTGAACAAGCATCAGCAGAGAGAATGACATCCTTACTTTAAGGAAGTTACTAAAAAACATGCACAGAGCCAATTATGTAGGTGCTAAAATTTAATTTCCAAGATTTCACACCCTCAAGTTTGGTTGAATTCACAACTAATGGTTGCACATCAGACTAGTGGACCATGTAACCCTCATCTGCTAAAAGATCATTTGTGTATTACTGTCCAAGGAACACTAAGGGCATGTGTCCATGTAGTGTTTTTCTCTGGCAGAAACACACTGGCAGGGCACGTGAGTTTTGTTTCTATGACAACAATATATTGACAATTTCTATGTCAACATATCACCACTCTAACCACCACTGTGTGATAGACTAGCATCGCCCTTTTGCTTTGATGCTTGATAGTATGTGTCTGACATAGGTCCTATCATAAAGCTCAGGATAGACAGACATGGCCAGAACAACACATGCTGCCGCATATGCTCTCTCCTCATTGGAACAACTGAAAAAAGATGCTGGTGCTCAGAAAAACACGCTGTATGGACACAAGCCCAAAGGGCATTTTCACACCTGTGCTTTTTAGTCCGGTTGAATCAGACTCTGGTTCATTTTCCCCCTTGGTGCAATTTGTTTGGGCAGGTCTGAACATAGTAATTGCACTTGGGTGTGGACCAAAACAACTGTACGGAGACCCTTTAGGGGAGGTGGTCTGGTTCCAGATGAACTCTGGAGTGGTTCATTTGTGGTGGGAATGTGATCCGACCTCAATCCAACCCAACTACTAGGTGTAGTCTGCAAGTTTGAGCAAAATGGCTCCCATAGGTGTGCTTTGCATACTAGGATGCAGATGAGCAAATTTAACAGTTGCTAACAACTGTTGTGAATGAATGAATGAATTGAGGCCCGGCCTGGGCTAGCACAACGAAGTACATTGTATTTGGCCAGTGGACCTTCTTCAGGACCTTCTTCCTTGGTTTATGTTCTTGATTCCGCCCCAGACACATCTGACCAACGACTGGAGGGAACGTTCTCACGTGGCTTGTAGTGATGCATTTTGGTTCGCTTGGATCTTTCTCTGTGTGAGAAGAAACTGAACCAAGGAGAAAGCACTCCAAGTTTACCAAGTCATCCACTGATTCGGACCAGAGCAAACAAACTTTAAGTTTGAAAATGCCCTTACTTTTCTTTAACTCCATTATGGTCACAATATGTCAACACTGCCAGTTTAACTACTGGCAAAAAATGCAGCAAGAAATATATATCAAAAAATCTAAATCAACAGAAATGATCAGTTTGCTGTCATAACTTGCTGAAACATTTCATATTTCACCATATAACTATTACCTGAGGGGTGAGCAAAAGGCTACAGCTCTACAGCTGCACCTCCAGGACAGTACAATATCAGGCTGACAAAGGCCAAGCTTATATTGATATACATGTACTTCCACCTCCAAGTAGGTTACCACATATAAGCCCCATGAAGAGCAGCATCTGTCCTTGCTAATAATGTTATAGCAGGGCAGCTGTTTGAGGATAGTGTGAAACTGAACCCCTTACACACACACAGAGCCTTACTAATGGAAAATTTTTCACACAGTACCTGTTAGTGAAACTTGACAAGAACTACTCTGTGAAAGCTGTGCATAGCCAGGCCTGAGGGAGGGGACGAAAGGTGCACGGCATGGCAGCTTAATATCATCCTCCTCACAGATGGAAAACAACCTGCTGGTATGGGTAGCTCCATACATCACAACAGTCTCAAGTGTACAGGACATAGACCTTTAGTGAGCACTATGACATTCAAAATCAGATTTTTGCACCACATATACCCAAATGTGTATCTTTTTATTAATGTCTAGTTTCATTCTGGTCTTTACTTTGATATTTCTGTTTTTTACTAGGTGCTATAATAGTTACTAGTACTATTGGAACATCTTACTTTTTCAACCCACATTATTGTGCCTAACGTTGGTCCGTGATGGCTACGATATTTTTTAAAAACTCACCACTAGAAGTGAGACGACTTTTCGGCCACATGCTAAAAAACTTTATTCCACGCGTTGCAAGAGGAAGAAACAAGATGATTCTGAGGAAGATTATGAAATTGGGGGATAACATCTGAGGATTATCTAACGTTTGGAGTCTAAAGTCTGCAGTGTATGAAGTGTTAGCCTGACTGACTGCTTTGGAAAATGTGGAATCACAGTAAGAAATATTTCTTTGGGGATTTATATCAGCTGTGATGACCTTCTCTGGCTGAGAAATCAACCGATGTATAGTGTTGAATCACATGAGTTTTAGGTGAATACTTTCAGGCCCAGGTGTTTTTAATGGTTGTGGTCCATTTCGGTCACCTCAAACTGAATTTCATGTCATTTTGGCTGCTATATTGTATATCCAAGCTACCATTAGGTAAATCCTATGCTGCAGAGATGATATGGAAATCTTTAAGCTAGGGGACATGTGTCTGACTGTGTGTCGGGGTGGGAGGGGAACAGGTGTTGATGAGTGCTGCTGTTTGGAGTGAAAGATGTATTCAATGACTCTGTACTGCTATTGTCAGAGTATGTTGGGTGGTCGGTAGAGCACATGTTATAGGCGGTGAAATTGACAACAGATGGAGCAACTTCAGCCTTTAGTCTGTTGGTCCTGTGAACCACCAGCTTGCCTGACACAAAGGTTTTCTCCTTTATGTAATCTTCCTCCAAAAAATGTTCACTGCAAACCCTGGAGTCAGTATCCATCGGAGGGCTCTCTTTATTGCCACTAGCCAGAGCAGCAGTACTTTTCTCTGTTTCAGTGGCAGTTTATTAAAATGGACTGTTTTGTCCTTGGCTTTAACCTGTTAAAACTCATTTGTACATCCAGGAGGAACACAATAGTGCCCTCCTTTTTGTCTTCTTCTGTCCTGTGGCTCCCCAGTCTCTATCTTTCACTATCTCTACCTGACCTGACCTGGGCACTGCATGCTGATTCAGTGATGAGAAAGACAAGGCTGTTTCACCTCAGATGCTTGAGGAAATTCCAGGTATCCCCTCAAATACTGAGGAATTTCAGTAGAGAGCGTCCTGTGGGGAGCATCACTGCCTGGTATGGAAACAGCACCGAACAGAACCACAAGGCCCTGCAAAGACTGGTTCACTTGGCTGAACATACAATTGGCGGTGCTCTATCCTGCCTAAAGGATATTTATACCAGGTGCTGCAAGAGTAAGGCTAGGAGAATCATTAAGGATCCCAACCACCCGGATAACGACCTTTTCTCCCTGCTTTGGTCGGGAAGAAGGTACCGGATACACCAGGTCAGCACTGAGAGGCTCAGGAACTCAGGAAGAGCTTCTACCCTCAGGCCACTAGGATCCTAAATGAGAGAAGACTGCCCCCCACCCCCACTCCCCCTGATTACAAGTGACAAATATATTTGATAGCTTGACTGATTAATGATTGCATTGGCTGTTCAGTTGCATATTGAGTAGGGACATTACCAAATTAATACTAGTTGCATAAACATTTTCATCTAAGCAAATTATCTATTTTTAGTCAGATAATGTTAGTTAAAACCACAAGCCAAATTGATGTCAAGCGATAGATCAATACTCCTGAGGAATCTCTTCTATTAACAATTTTGTTTAAAGAACTGGAACTCAAATCAATTAGAATAATTATGTAACGACATGAAATGAATAGAGCGCTGTTTCCATGTATTGGTTTTCTATGCATCAATCCTGCACTGGTTTATTTTCCACTGTGCTAAGAACATGCTTGTTCACTGACCACAAATTGCTTCCTGATTATGCACTAAAAACAAACACCAGTTTCACAATTACACATGCAATCTCCCACTAAAAAATGACATTTAAATCCTTTTCCACTAGCTTAGTAAACAATGCAGAATGAGATAATTGATCATGTGTTAGAGGATCTCTGTGAGCGGCAGAAGGTCACCGCCCGCCAGCAGAGCTGATAGGGAAAATGGCGTTGATGCTCCCAAGCTGCCATTTTTCATTCCTGACAAAGACTCCATCTGCCACCAAGCCATTTGCAGCCACCGAGAATATCAATGATTTCCAACCATTTCACAACTCAGTATTCACCTTGGTGTCACCTCTACACCAGTCTGAGCAGTGACACCACAGATCCTCTCTGTGAGGGCCCTGTAGACTGCAAACAAAACTATACAAGGTTTCAGAATTTCTGATGCACTCTTTAATAGAAAGACGTTCATGAAGTCAGAAGCCAAATCAAGCTTGCCCAAAAGGAAGCTGGCCATGACCACCCAATAAATTTAAATTTTTTTTAAATGCACACCTCAGAGAAGCCTTTACACGTCCGTAGGCTTCCCTCCACTTCCCCAGTAGACCATGCTAGTACCTTCCCAAAACCCAGACCTGCCTGACCTCTCACCCCAGAGGAGAAGGATATATAAATAATTCCACAAACTAGACTCTGTTAAAGCATTTACACTGAGTCACTTCATCTGGGGCGGATCGGATAGCATCCAAGAAGTATTCAAGACAGACTGAAATCCGAGACTCATTCTAGTAAGATGTTAAAAAAAAAAAGGTATAAATCTTTACTCCTCCAAACTCTAACTCCATCCCTGTGGAGGAGACACAAGTTGCTCCACATAAATCTATATTGCTGTCTTCACTGTGTTCCATTCTTAAAAATATATTACTCCCTTCAAACTAGGCACAGATGACCTGTAGAGTGTATGCATCAGCCAGACAAATGTACGCCACTTTCTACCAGGTAGTGAGTACAGTACAGTGGTTGGAAGTTTCTCTAACTGGAGAGGCTACATCAATGGATACATTTAATATTTTGTTAAGCAATTCCTTTAGTCCCACTATGAAACCACATCCTTGGTGTTTCCTTGTAGAGATATTTTAAAAGTTACCATAACTTCAACTGCATTCTAACACCTTCCAACCAACCACCTCTTCTACAAATCAACAGCATGAAATCTGACAGATCACGATGACAGAAGGATAGGCTTGTCTTAACAGCAATACAAAAATAGTAAAAAACAAAAAAAAATTGGGATTCTTCAACCATGACAGTAATTCTACAGGTGACCCACTGCCTGCTGCTGCTGAATTTTGGGCTTTTGCTCTCGTCCCTCTGTATCTGCTTTGACTAAATCAGACATAAGCGCCTTCATTTACAATAAGTTGACACAACAGATGAACTATCACCTGTCTCATTTCTGTGATGTAAAATAATACGAAAAATGTATTAATAGAACATCTTCTAAAATAGCCTGCAACCTGACTATTAATCTGAGGTGAGGCAGGGTTTGTGTATATTTAATGTAAAGATCATCTCATACGGCAACAAGACAGTATTCTGAATAAGTATAATTCAAATACACATTATTAATATGCTAAATATGGCCCTGTATTCAATGATGTCTGAGAACAGTGACTGTCAATGTATCCATATAACTAACATATCTCATAGTTGCATCACTCGCATGAGTCTTTGATTTACTACTGACAGTTCTTTCATCACTTCAACTTTTCCTTCCTGCATCCCCCCTCTGGGCAGAAAATAGTAGAGAGCAGAAATAAAGAGTGAGCTCTGATATATGCTACCACATCACATTACACAGCCACGGCAATCTGTTTGGTCTTCTGGAAAAGTCACAAAATACGGTCTACTCTTTGAAGCTACACTATTAACTGAAGCCCATAAATATTTAAAAAAAGAAGGAAAAAAAAAACTGTCATTTGTGTAGCTCAGCCCCTCTCTCATACACACACACACACGCACAAAATGACGTCCCTATAAAACATACAACTCACCAGTTCATAGGGGCTCCCTCTAATTTAAGACTGGGTACTTTTTGAAAAATGAATTATAGTTATATCAAATTAGAAATGTATTGAGTGTCAATAATGTCTGGAAGTGATAACATACTTCATATCAAACCAAAACAACATCCTGACAACTACTTAAAGGATAGGTTCACAATTTTTCAAGATTGTCCTAAAACAATAGTCAGGTGCTCAAAATGAACACTGACATGTTTTTCTTGCTGTGACCTTGCTCCTCCTGTTCATGTTGGTCATTAAGAGATCCCTTCATAATGTACTTTCAATGTAAGTGATGGGGGACAAAATCCACAGCCCTTCTTCCATACAAAAACATATTTACAAGTTTATTTGCAGCTAATATAAGGTTTAGTAGTCAAATCAAGTCAATGTCTTTTCAAGTTACAATTTTACTTCCAAATTCCCTCTCTTTGTTACGATTTTTTTCCACTGCAGCTGAACAGGAAAACAATGTCTGCCGAGACACAAGGAGGGAAATTTTTACTAACAAGACTAACTGTGGAAGATTTCCACTTTATTTGACTAACTCAGACAGCTGACGCCTCATCTTATGTTCATATAAACTTTTAAATCCATTTTTGCTGAGGACTTTGTCCCCTATCACGTAAGTGCATTTGGACAGGATATTCTCTGTTACCATGTTCTTATGGACACCTGACTAATGTTTTAAGACAGACTTGAAAAATTGTGAACCTATCCTTTAAAATAACATCTGAAATGGTAAAAAGCATTCAAATACATATATTATTCATTTGAAATGAAAGGTCCTGCTTCATTTTGTCACCCTCCACAATTCTTCAGAAAAGAAGCATGTCTGCTTTGTCTGGAGCCTTTGAATCTCCACTGTGTTGAAGTGGTATAGAAATGAATCCCAGCACTGCTTCGCTTTTGCTGTAAGAAACTTGATGTACACTGAAGTGATGAGTTAAACTTTATTTGGTTTGAAGTTTTTCGAAGTCTGTATGTATTTTCTTCCTCTCTTTTGAGGATCAATTTCAAACGTTGCCGGGGAGGGTTGGACTACAGCTTTCAAATCATCAACGATAGAGATCAGAAGCAAAGCTAAAACAAAGCAATCAGAGGCAGAAATCACTGCACAGAAACACAGATATACCAACTTCAGAATATGAACATAGTCAACTTTTCAACAACTACATTTACTCCATTCTTGCTGTTTTCAGCATTACGTCATTCTGACATGACAGACAAATCAATCAGACTGATCAGATCAGAGGGACGCTCAAGGATTTTATTACTGAATTATGACCAGGATGAATTGCATGTAAACGCATCATCATAGATGATGAATCAAGGCATTAAAACTTGAGGCTTACAGGTAAAACATGAGATTAGACACCTAGACTGTTACTGCAGTTTAATGTGGGACGAATGCCCTGCAGATGTGCTGGACTGTCCTGTAACTGCTGGCCAGCACACATGAATGAAATGTTTCTCATAATCATAAGTAAAGTGTTTTGAAGAAACAAACATCAGTAATAAGTATTTAAACAAAAATATCTATAGATAAAAAAAGCAGGAACCACAAGCAAATTAAAATATAGAAGTTGAGTGGAAGCCAGAAAATGTGTTTGTATTAAATAACCTTATTTAATTTGTTGACATTTGTCTGCATGTGTGTATTTACAGTATGTGTGTGCAGGTTGGTTGACATATGAATGTGTGTTGGATCCTTTTTCTTTTGTCCCTAGTAAAGCACTTTGTGTTATTATTATTATTATTGTTATATTATAATTTCCACAAGAAAATTGAGTACCAAGTTACAAATTCTTAAAATGATCTACTACACTGAAAAATCCAGAATCTATGAATAAGCAATATTCATAGATATTGTTCATTTTAAAGATTACTGTAACTACTGGACACATGATGTCTCCTACCTCACTGAAAGGTCTGTTCTCAGTGTATGTGTGTGATAGGTTTCGAGTTTCCACATCACACTTGTGTAAGTGGCACACTACACCATCATTTTCTTCTAAACTATTATATAAAAATTTTCCCCTTCAGCAGATGATCGTGAAAACAGCCTTCTAGTATCAAATTGCACATACTACATCATTCTGTCTAAATATACTGTACCGAAGCTACTGTATGTGTGTGTGTATGTGACACACACAGGGAGATAAAGAGAGGGAAGAAAGTGCTTTGTAAAATATGTTTACTCATCATTCATTAACAAAGCATAGATCTAATTACATCAGGACTGCAAAATTATTGTACAGCAGTGACCACTGTGTCCAACTCTGGCAACCAAAAACAATAACTGGCTAACATTTGCCACCCTGGCAACTATTTCTGAAACTTACTGTTGGGCCCTGTAGGTAAACTGAAGGTTACTGATAACTGCTATAATAAATCCTGTGTGTAGGTCTTCTACTACACACAGATGAAAGGGAGAGTGCTCAGCTTTAGAGATGATGAAGTTCATGTGGCCAGGCTCATTCTGCCAATGCCATTTCAATTCAGCTTGTCTACAGTGCTGCAGATGACCTGTCTCTTTCCAGGGTCAGTCACATAAAAAGTAGGAGACTTTTCCTCTAGATCAGGAGGTGGCCGTGTACATGTCATGAATTTTGTGGAATCGTTTCAGCATTCTTCGCTTCATAAAAGTTAAGAAAGCGATTCCGCTCACCTTTAGGTTTTTACTGAGTGTTGAAAGAGTGGGGAAGTGCAGAGGGAATCAGAGCAGGAAAGACATGAGATTTAGGTACAGTAAATGTTCTTGAAACAACGGACTTGATCACTGTATGTCAAAAAAGAACATAACTATTTCTTGTTGGAGATATTTTACTTAATATTTTTTTTTTACATCTCAATTATGTCTGCTTTAAAACTGTGTTGATTTAGCGTGAGGACCGAGTGCAATTGTCCTCATGTATTTACTGCTATTTACTGGAAAAAAAAAAACGTTTCATGATATACATATCATCAATTCACACCCACTATGCAATAAAGCATGCATAAGAGAGAACTCGGAAAATGAACAACTTGCAAGACTATAAATTGTAAGTGTAGGAGTCAGATGAAAAGCACATGTCACACTTTATGATCAAGTAGCACAGGCTGGAGGGAACCAAGGGCAACCAAGATACATCTGTATAAAGCCACTATATGCGGAGTAGCCCAAATTATAATTTAAAACAAAGCCGAGCAATAGCAATAGCTCCAACCCCACCAATTACCCCTGTTTGGCTGACAGTAATTTATCTTAAAATACCCCATAGTCAAAAAAAGTTTTTCTCCCCCAAGAGATTAAAATGTGTTCTGAAGCCTTGGCACTTTAATGCTAAGAAAGACAGGAATTAATTAGATATACACAAAATGAGAGCAAAGTGTAATGCAGCACAAACTAATTTCATAAAGGAGGACTTTGTTCAATCTCAACCTAATTGGAAAATCCTAATCCTATACCTAAATAATACTTTAAAATGAGGTGTTCTGCTTAGCTGAGGATTTCCATTCACAAGTTACTTACTTTCTAATTTAAGAAAGCAAACTTTTCTTTACTAAATCAAAAGAAGGATTTCAAAGAGCATAATGGCCGACATGGACGATGGCAAGCAGATGAAACCAAACACTTACTGTATGAGGCTGTCCTCAGTTCTGTGTCATCACTGCTCTGCACCTGAAACATGAGACAACAACTGTCAGATTTTATTGCTTGATTTTATCAGTTTACTCATTCAGCCTTCACTCTTATCTAAAATATCCATGGAAATGAAATAAAAATTGTAATATGGACCTAGAGAAGAAGAGTTATCCATTCTAAACATCAGCTGACAATCAATTGAAATGAACTCACCAGAGCTTCAACCATTCTGCTTTTTGGTGTTCTGTTTTAGTAAATATCATTTCTCAAAGCTGCTTGTTTATTATCATTTACTCTTATGATTATGTTACATGTTATTTTCTACTTAATACAATTCTTTTAATTCTAACAGTGGACTGCTACTGGCTTCTGAGTGTTTCTCTAAATGTTTTGCTTACAGCCCCTGTATTCAGCAACTATTTCAGGCCTAGATGACAATTGCAAAGGTATAACAAGCACAAGCATTTGGTTAGGATTTCAGAGGCTATTTAATCTGCACATCACAGGTAACACATTACTGGCCCAGCCACATATCTTCAAAACCAATTCGGCTTATAATCAAAATGTCAAGGAAGACAGGTGCAATGGCTTTCACGTGGAGCTCACTTCATGTCACAGTGACCTATTCGAACTAAATTGATCCTTTTAAAATGTCTGGCCGTAACAGGCTCTCAATGAAATTAACAGACCTTCCACTTTCCTCTGCCACATTTAGGCTTTGTCCCCCTGAGAAAAAAGTCCACTAATGAGTGAGTGACAAGAGAATGCATTTTATAATATAAAGATTTCATTACCTTTCCACTCTCTACCTTCTAAATCAGCCATATTAACCCTCAGAGACCCGCAGGGGTGTCTGCACCCTCGGCTGTCATTACTGTCTTTCAGAGACTGTAGTGGGCTCAGTTTTAAAGCCAGTGAAGATACTGGTATCAAATGAAACAAGACGACCTAAGGCATTCATTGGTACCAACCATGTCATGATAGCTTGTTGGGAAGGGGGGAAAAAATGCTCCGAAGTTAGGTGAAAGGGAAAAACTGGCATGACCATTTTCAAAGGGGTCCCTTGACCGCTCACCTCAAGATATTGGAATGACATGGGGTCTATGGGTATCCATGAGTCTCCCCTTTACAGATACGCAGTTTTGGGCAAAAACCATGCATTTTTTGCAAGCAGTATAGATGTTATTTTTGCCTTTTCTAAAAATGGTGTTTTTGAATATTTCTGCATACTGGGATCCCTGAACAGTTTTGGAATTGAATAAATTTGGTATGACTGGAAAGCTGAGACTATTGTGGATTCAATTGTATTCATGTGTGATGATGTTGGTCCGCATAATAGCCATTTCATTGTAGTGAGATCATCTTTTGAAAACTGACCTCACTGTATAAAATGGCCTATTGTGACCTCTAGGATAATCACAGCCTCATGAAACTTTACAACCACAAACTAGAGACTGAGGCCATTCAGAGGATGTTTGGATTTCCTAGGTGTATTATTGACAATAGGGGGTTTCTGAGCAATTTCCAAAACAGAAGTACTTGCCATCCAATCGCAGAAAAATGCAATTCTTACAGAAATCTCCAAATGTTAAAAGTTTTTGATACTAAATCACAGCATGAATTTTTCTATGATATTTCTCAAGGTCTTGGTGTCTTAATGTGGTATTTCGGAGGGATATTTGACCATTTTTATCAATTCTCAAGTGTTCAAAAATTGTTAAATTTTGCACCAAATCTACGTAACAAACACTATCAACTCAAAAATTGCTGCAACAACTTATGAGACATAAATGAGCATTGGAATGATGACCATATACTTCCATCATAATGTTCTGTGCTTTCAAAATTTGAATAGGTGCCTGACCAAAACTAAATTAATCTTCAGGTTCCCAGCTTTCAGATGATGTATACCACTTCTACGTGGCATATAGTGTTGACCTGCCATCTCCCCCTAAAGATCCCCTGTTCCCCCCTAAAAAAAAGACAAAAATGGGTCTATTGTGGGTCTCTAAGGGTTAACACTGGAAATCTAATAGCTTTCAAGAGTAGCCTCGGTGCTCTCACATCACTAGAATGAAACACTTCTTGTGTGCCATCTACATGCGGGTCACCTTGCAGTTCCATCTGTGTCATTTTGTAGTGTGAATACCAGTGAAAAAGAGGCACTCGAATGTTTCATTCAATATCAAGAGTAAAAAGGTCGCTCTCCAGTCTCTAATGATGGGCTGCAGCAAGAATTCCTTGGACTACTACAATACAAGGCTGAGCCTCCTCAGGTTACTCAGCTGTCCATCTATCTGGCTCTTACTCTTACTAGCTGTCAGTGTTGACATTTTTATTGTTAAACATGACAATCATGTTTCCCTTGTTTTATTTGCCTTGCCACAATGTTCCTTATTGCCATGCCCAGATATTTGTGGGAAAACATTGGCAGTGAACGGAATATTTTGTCGATATAGGAATAATATTCACATTCTTTCAGATATATTGCAGATATGTTGATGGAAACCATAAAACATGAAGTAGTATGTTTCTCTTATTACATATTTTGCTAATGCAAAATTGAATTGCACAAGCATAATGTGTGAGAAAAGCAGATATTGTCAAACAGGCTATCAAAATATTGCTGGTGGTTCAGGCCTGAACTATGTCGAGAGCAGCCTCCACAATACAATTAGTCATCAAAACCAGTTTGATCAAACTTGAGGGTGAAATAACGCTTCAAATCAAAGTGCAAGCTTTCCATTCATTTTCTCCAAAAACTATACATGCAACATTTGATTGCTGAGGTCATTTATCAAGCAAAAACACCAACATATTTGCTTGTTTCAGTTTCTAAAATGTAAGGATTTGCTACTTTTCTCTGTTTAGACTAAACTATTAATCAATTCTTTTTGATCAATCGCCACATTGATCCATAATGCAAATGATCATTAGTTGCAGCTTTAAAAAGAGTCAGCAATAATCCAGCAGTAGATGTGTCTACATATTGTTACCTTGTAGAGATTATTTCTTATAGAGATTATTTCCAGATAATCCACTCCAGCCAAACTGAGGATCAGATTTAACCACTCAGCTAAAACACTTTTTCTCGGCAATACAATAAAAAGAATTACAGTTTACAATTGTGCTGTTTCTTTAAAATAGTAATGTGCAAAAGTTTTTCAAGTACTTGTAAGTTGCAATACTCTCACTGCATGCCAAGATGCATGCACACTGCCTATGGTGATGGAAGAATTTAGTCAATTTGGTTCACTAAGCCATAGATTTTCGGCCTCTGCTGATCCAGACATTTTTAGGGATGAATTTCTTTTCTCCAGTCTCTTATCAGGGCAGACAATATTGAGTAAAAATTAAATATTTAAAAATGTGGCTGCAGCAGCATGCCTAGCACAGCTAAAGTGGAAGTGTTTGTGGCAGCAGTGCCCAGATTTTAAATGCATGAGGATCAATAAAAAAAAAAAAAAAAAAAAAAGAGGCTACAGAGGCGCAGACTTTGTGTGTGAGAGTGGTATGGTTTACAACAGTAACTGGACTAAAGGTCAGTCTTTCTCGTGCAACTATCTGACTCAGAATTATGATTATGGAGTCAATTCATCCATTCTCAGCTGGCCTGCAAGTCCTGCAGCAAAACACGCAAATAAATACTGAACAGCCAAACAAACAGACCACACCACTCGCATTTTAAACAGCATTTTAAACAGCCCCATTAACAGTCACGGAAACATCATTGATTCAAATAAAGCACTATGACAAGCATCTCCAGGCGGAGAGAAAAATAGACCAGGAAGATGAGTGAAAAAGAGTAATCTCCCTGACATATTCCTAATAATCCACCTCCCTCGTGCCGCTTCCCCCGAAGCTCACCCAATCATAAAGTGTCAACACTGACCTACAAAAAGGGACTCCCGTCAAGCCTTACATGTTTAAAAACATCAATCACAGCAGACAAAGAGGGTACATTGAATTATACAGTATTAACCTTCAGGGCTTGCATATAAAGACCACAGATTTATGTATGCTTGTATGTAAAGAGCCTCTGCACTGTTCCTTACACCAAGCAGGCTGCCAAATTGATGAACCCACTCAGCCCTCAGCAGGAGTCCAGCATCTTTGATTAATGAGTGCAAACTTGTGGAAAGGGTAAGAATAGGAGAGACAGGGTGAAAATGGGTGAAAACACAATTATTAACAGTCTTGCTCTTGAAAGGGCCAAAGGGACATAAAAAAAAGGGGACCATCTCATATTCTGTAAGAACATACCAAGAGGGGCCAAGAAAGTCTGACAAACCAGATGTGTTCATGTGATCCCACTTGAAATGGTAAGCTGAAATGGTAAGCACTGTGACCAATTCAGCAAAAGAAAAAACACAAAGCCGGTTAACATAGCTTGGCAGCCAAGGCAATGTGAGATACAGTAGTAGATCACTGAATCTACTAGTATGTGGTATACTACTGATAGTATATAAGGTCTTCATGTATTGTCAAGTAAACGAGATACTGAGATACTGACAAAAAGATACGGTTTTATCAAGTTTTACAATGCATCAAGAAAGAGTAACTAAAAAATAGCTCGCTATTAAGTGGATAAATCTGAGAAATACAATTGAGCGGAAAATGATCTGTTATAATTTGACTGATGACATTTAAAAAGTGCCGTTTCAAGTAATTTCGCAACCATGAGCTACATTTGAGTCTTTGGAGCACTGAAGAACATTGATTACTCAATGTTAAAACCTCATATCTAGAACGTAGCACTTCAACATTGTTCTCCTTGTAGATGTTGTCAAGGACATGTGATCTGAATAAATATGAGGCAAATTTAGTGACCTTCTACCTGTGTTTTGATTCATTGGCAGTTACTGGATGCATGCATAACGCATCAAGGCTGTGATCTGATTTATCTTGCTGCCTTGGCTACTGAAGCCATTTAAATGATGGACTTTACTAGGAATAATGTTTACTGCCGTTTCACTTAAGACTGTATGTGCCCTTTGCACATGCTAGTTCGTGAACATCAATTATATCGGTAAAGGTAAATTAGTTCTTATGTGCGGCGAACAAAAGATGCCTGCCAAAACTGAAATGACCTCAGTAGAATTTACACCACAAATAATCTTTGTATTGAATTAGCCTAAATACTCCTGTATGAAGTGTGCTTGACGCTGCCATGGCAAAGTTTGAAAGGGACTAGTTAAATGCCAGAAAAAAAAGAACTTGTCCAGGTTTTAACAAACTACAGCCCTCACGGAAGACGTTTTGACATGTCAGGAGACGTAGTAGTAAAAGTACAGATGTAAATAATAATAAGTCATGATGGCTGAATTCCATTTAGCTGCTTAAGGTTCAGGGTCCCGGTATTGTGCATGTTGGCTCACTGTCAAACTGTCATGGCTTTACTGGGACACTTGAATAAATCAGTGCCTCATTAGGAACACCTGTGCTTCTCCTACAACGATAAGTCAAAATGTCTGCTATGAAAAATCCTATGACATATCAAGGACAGTCTTCATCATTTATTTAATGTGCAATAAGTTTATTGTTGCACTTTAAATGTAGTTTTTCTAGTTTGTGCTTCTGTGGCCTCAATGCCAGTCAGTGTGTGTGAGTGTGTGTGTGTGCTCACGACTGACAGACAAAAGTATTATAGGTCATTCATATTAATTTCTATTAGGCTTCTTCAAATTTAGAGGAAGCTGACCCAGCACAAAACCATACTGCATAGGAGAGAAATCAGGGCAATGTTAAAATGTCCTGATTTCTGCATTGGAAATAAGACCTATGGCACCCAGATTTGGCAGCAACTACAAGGCTTAAAAACTGAATTTCTAGGGCTAAACACATGTGTGACATTTCATCCCATGATATAACATGGGATATAAGATGATATAAAATCTATTTTAAAATCTCATAAATCAAACTTCCCATAACTCCAAAACCTTTTATATTTTATATGATGACATTCGGTTCAATTTTAAATGAACAGAAATCAATGTCGTTTCTTTCTAATCTTTTCTCCTCCAAAGTTTCATAACTTTGTTACAGATAAACGCCGTTTCGTTAGACAGTGCTAATTTAAATAACCCAAGATGGCGAATGCCTTGTTGTTAATATGAAAGCAGAAAAAATGGAGGGTATTGTCATAATCTCAAAGGGTAAATTTCAGCCCAGACCGCAGCTGCTGCATTAGCTGCGCTCCCCTTTAAGAGGAAGCCACAAAAAGAGAGGATAGAGAGGGGGGAGAGACACCAGCAGGATGCCCGGCTTCAACACGGATAACAAAACATTTAATAGGAAAGATGAAGGAGATAAAACATTAAGAAAACACAGCTGTATTATACCCAGTTGTTGGATAAATTCATGACATGTTCTCACACGAAGCTTCAAAGCACAACAAGCATTACACATGCAGCCAGACTTTTTTTTTTTTGTTAAATGATACACTCCTACAAGAAGCGTACTGTGAGCTGAAAACCTAATATTTCTTACAAGCTAACTTACGTACATGTTTTCATCGGCGGTTCATTAACGTTTCGGGATAAACGGTGAATCCGCAGAGTGGACCAGCTGGCAACAAAGACAGGATGCATGCTGCAAGGTAAACACAAGACTGGACAGCACTGCCTGCCTGCCTGCCTGCCTGTGTCTGTGTGCCAAGTACCGGTGTCACGTTAACGTTAGTTACCCAACTGTGTCCAAACACTCTTTTTGCGACCAAGTTACCATTTCAACATGAGAACAGTTGAATTCTGGACAAAGTTTAGCTCGGCAACATCCACAAACGCTATATCTACTTTTGACATCAACTTTTTTTTTTTAAATCGCCGTGTTGCACTCACGGAGCGGACAACCGGCAAGTGTAGGGGAAGGATGCTACCGCTATGGGTTTAACGTTAGCAAATGAACGTTAGCTTAGCGGTTAGCTCCGGACGACAGAAATCCATAAAATAACAGAGCTGAACGTACGTTAGTGAGTTTTATCACCTAGCAAGCTAAGGTTACTAACTCCTCAAGGCTAAACAAGGAATATACAACTCACCTTATCGCTGAAAAGCCGTGTATTCCTTTAAAAAAAAAAAAAAAAGCGAAATTGAAAATAAAACTGTTATTAGTTCACTTCCCAGTTTAGCGCTGTTTGAGAAAGATGAATGATGAATTGATCTGTTTAGTGTTTGAGTCTCGGCCGGGTGGGAGGAGGGAGTGTGACTGAGCGTGTTGGTGTCTAATCGCAGATTGAACAGACTGACTGTCCTCCCGTTTCACTCAACTCAAGAGAAGTGACGTCAGCTGAAGCCTTCTACAATGCAAACTTTTGTTCTCAAGACTGCAGCCAGCAAGTGCACAAAGTGACAACATCAGCATGCACTGCTGCACAGTAGTAAATGTAAAAATAGATGCCATAATGCTGCATATGTCTAATGGTATTCATTTATGAATATTACAACATCTTCATAAGCTACTGCTCAGTACTCTCGTACCTACATTTATGCATTAACTCCTTTACAAACAGGTGCGCACAGTTTCAGATGCTTTCAATCTCCACTAGATCCCTGGCATGACAGTGAAAGCAAATTTGTCAGATGCTACAAGTTTGTTTGTTTGTTTATACAGTAACCCCTAAATGAACCCCAATATAACCCCTAAAATATACTGGGCTATATAGGTCACCAAGAGGCTGATGTAAGTTTGAATCTTTCATTCAAAATAAGAACAAGAAAAAATTGTTAAGGAAAAGTTATGCTGCATACATGCTCATAGCTTGTTTTATGATTTATAATCAAAGGAGGCATACACAATAGGTCTTAATGACATTAACAGTTTGCACATTGTGGTGCATATACAGTGCTGTTGGTGTGTCTAAATTCTCAAAGTAAGACTGAATGACAAGATCAATAAATAATGTCTTTTTTTGTTGAAAGTTTGATGACTCTTCAGTATGAATAATAGTTCAGTTCAGTCTTGATTTTATTGTCCTTCATGGGAAATTTGGCTTGCAGCATGGCGAGAACAGACACGTCAAAACAGACTCATCCAACAGCAAAAACAACAAGAGATCATCGATTAGAAAACATGACATGCAACAGCAGTAAGACCAATAAGTGATAACAATAGGAGAAAACAATGTAAAACAGATGAACCAATAATAGCAATAAGGTTATAAACAAAACACAGGTGTGCCCTTTAATACAGAGGGTGTACATTAATTTATAGAGTGCAAATTAAGGGATTTTATTGCATATATTAAGAAGGACTGTTTGAATCTAGTACACCTGGCCCTCAGGAGTCTATATATCTATTCTAAAGGAGGCAGCTTAAAGTCTTTAGTGATAGTGGCCATCAGTGGTGTTTTCCACTGTTTTCCTTTTGCCAGACTCTTATTTGAAAACGTATGGACTGCTCATTTCAGACCATGACCACATGTTGCTTAAAATGTGTTTAAGAAACTATTAACAAGGTGTTTGTGTTTAAGTGATGGTAGTAATTAAATAAAAAAAAATATGCATCCAATGTAGTGACCACTGTCTGCCCTTTTTTGCTAACGTTAAGCACATAACTGGCAACAGGCAACAAAAACGGTGCACATTTACAACACATTGTAACACTGTGAAAATGTTCTGTGGTGCTGTATATCCAGTGTGTACATATCGCAAATTATAAGTATAAGACTTTGCAATGAATCAAGTCGAGTAAGCTTCTTGTAGGAGGTAAGTTTTAAAATACACCTGAGAATCTGGTACGTTAGATGTCTGTGTTTTATTTCTGGATAGATTAAACAAAAAGCAACAGTATGATGCATTGTGTTGTCTTTTTTGTAAAAAAGACGCGGTGTTTCAGTGTTCAGAGGACACAGTGGGTTTCAATCCAGGGCACTGCACCTTTTCACCAATGCACACTGAACATGGAGTTGAGCTAATTGGATACAGTAATTAAGGCACAAAGGCTCATTTGAATTAAAGATGTGGAGAAAAAAAAAATCCTTGATCAGCATTTGTAAGATTTAAAATGGGTTTATTTGCTTGTTCATCATCCCTTGTGCTCATTGATTTTTCTCCCCTTGTAATTCTGTGTCATTTCAGATGCTGCAGTCACAGGAGCTACTGGCCTGCCTGGTTAAACACACATGGTGAGAGATGAAAAAATTATTTGATGAATTTGTCAGCTGCACAACAGGATACCTGGGTTTTTTCTGTTTGTATTGGACAACCCCCATTAGAGAGAATGAGCAATTGGAGAGATCAGAGCAGCATCACCACAAAAAAACCTTTCCTGGCGGTGGGTTTTTTTTCACGTCGTGCAATCAAAATGTCAGCCCACCTTGGTCATTTGTAACATAATAAATCGCAGTCGATGGCTGCGATGCAAGCAGCATGCTGGGGGAAGGGCAGTCTGTCCTCTTTAAAGGGATTTTTTTAAAGTCTTGATTAGAAAGTATAATGAGATACCAAAGACACAGCAAAGATGATCTCTCTAGAGACTGATGGAAAACAAATTAACACCAAAGCCTTCCAGCACTGCATATGCGTTTGATTTAGGAAATGGTACAGTCTCCGGGATAAAAATGGGGTAAATTAATCTTATAAAATCTTTGCAACAATTCTTTGGAGTTAAATGATCTGCCATGCCATGTGAGTCGTCAGATAGGAGGATGTAAACTTGGTAGTCACACACAAAAACTGTATCATCTTACTCATATCATGTAATTGTATAAGTGAAAACTTAAAGTTGAATTACTTTTTTGCCATGAATTGAAAGGAAACCATAAATGAATAATGTAACAAGATGATAAAACATGTTCTTGCATTTATTTTGAATAAAAAACACAAAGGTGTGGCACTCCATATTAAAATTGTGATTTTAAATAGGCCAGGTTTATGCATTCATTTTACAGATCTGAACTGTAATGTAATTAAGTGAAGGGTTCTATGTGTCTTGACGTGATGTGAAATAGAGTATTCTGTATCTAGAATAGGTGGCCAGAGATGCAGTCATCTAAATAGTGGCCTTTGTTTTCCTCTGTTATTTGGAGCATGTTCCAGTGCAGTGAACAGGGGAGAAACATGAGACTTCCAGAAGATGAAAGACAGATGCTTTCCACTTCTGTTTACAGACACCTTTCCCAGAAAAGACAAGAACATGAATAGAGGATGAGCTAAAACAGAATTAAAAAAAAACAACAGAAACAGAAAGACAGGAAAGAGTTCGGGCTCTTTGTAGTTACACAAAAGCCAGCGTCACCACTGTATCCTATATATTTACAAGTTTAAGACAAGTCTGCTTTTTTTGGGTCTGTATTGTATTGTGTTGACACATAACTCGATAATTCACAGGCTTGATGAACCTATGTCTTGTGATCCAACGCGGCTCTCATTTTCATTCCATCTGTCACGCTACTGTATGTCATTTTAATTAGTCATTCTGGGTCAGCGTAGACCTCTTCCTCCTCCAAGCAGTGGTGTGACAGATGCGTGAATGAAATTAATTTGCTATTATTTAAGCAAAAATAGGACATTACTGCTATTGTGATGAGACAACAGCCCCGCTGTGGTAATAAAATCCACACATCCCAGTAAAACAGAAGAGACAGTTTGGGATATGTGGTGGTTACTCATAGATGAAATACAACCCTGTCATTTCCCCCCCAAAAAATCTAATGAGGCTTTTCAGTATGTAATGTTAAAATTAATTATCAAAATTAAAATTATCATAATTGCCTGTGCGGGAAAACACATTTTTTTTTCTTTGTTGTAAACTGATGACATACAGGAGCTAAACACTTCTCTATAGCAATGAATAACAAACCTTTGTACGTTCAGGAGACCTAATACAGCTTGATAATCAGACTGAATTTCCATTTTGTTTTCACTTCATTACTCATTCTTTCATTATTTTATTTGAATCACTGTAATAGTTCAGAGACGACGGCAGCAATTGAAGGGGTCTAGAACCAGGCCAGATTGTATATACGCTGTGTGAAGAAAGGAACATTGACAATCACTCTCCAAGCTTTCTCAATGCATCATTCAGAGTTCCACTCAAAGGCTTTTTCAGCGCATGCATCTGTAATGAATTATACTTTGTTGCATATTTATGAGGGTAAATCACTGTTTGGTATTGGGAAAACATGGTCAACTTGAGTTTGAAATTTTGATTTCTGTTTAAGTCTATCCAAGTAAGCCAGCTGTATGTTGACCATATACATTTGAGGTACTCTACATAATTGAACAGTTTGAATAATGTATAAAAAACCCCACCTTTTTGTGTGTATTGTAAATATAGGGATCTTTTACTTTAGTGTTTACATTACTGATGCCAGGAGACCTGTAACAGCCTTACAGACAGATATTGCTGTTCAGTCATTATTATATTAAAATCAGCAGCCTGTCAGCAGATTGCAATTTTGTGTTTTCATTTTTGGCTACTGGGCTACACTTTTATTTATACATAGAAAATTAGCCTTTAAGCTTTGTTTAAGCAAAACTCTTTTCAAATGTCATTGTTATTTTCTAATTCCTTAAGCTTTTGCTGAATGTAAGAGGAAAATTGTACAAAAAAAAAAAAAAAAAAAAAACAACTCAAAGAAGAAATATGACATATCCAAACCCACATACCCACACACATAGCCTCTATGGCACCATACTGCAGCCAATGGTCCTCTCCTGCAGGTCACTGCCTTCTGCTGTTTGAACCTTCATCTCGCATCACATGTTAATTATTGGCTACCACGAGACTGCATGACTTTCTTAATCATCAAAAGGACTTTCACCTTAGCTTGGACACATGATAAGCTTTCTTTAATGTATCATTGGATTTCACATTTCATTTACAATGTTTATGTTAAGGATTTATTTCTCCCAGAAATTATGTGTACTTTTTACAGAATAGGTTTTTATTACAGATTGTTTCCCAACAGCAAATATTCACACAACAGTGTCAAACTCAATATCTTTCATAATTCCAAGCCATTCAGTATTATTATATCATTAATTATTGGGGGGAAAAATCCTTTTTCATGTAATGTCAGAGAGAAAGACACAAGGCAGAAATTTGATTCACTGTCCCACCTGGTGGCCAAATCTAGAAATTACAGGGAATAGTGGAAGTGGGTTTTTTGTTATGGTGCAATATTGGAATTATTCTTGTTTGAAATGAGCAAGTTTGTGTGCAGTCCTTCTCCTTTAAGCAGTATTAGAGTGCCATGTAAACAAATGTTAGTACACAAATGCCCATGATGATTCATTACTGTCTTTAGATGTTACAAATATTTAAATAGGCATCTGCAGCAAAGACCAAGAGTATCTGTTACACCATAGTCTTCTAAGTAGTCTAAAATTAAATGTGCATGAATGGAAACTTTCACTTCTGTTACATCTTGTGTCATGCTGAGATGCCAATAGTGCCACTAGACATTTCAAGGAAACGATACTTTTCAGATGATTTAGTGTAGATATCCTTTTGAAACTAACAGGACTCTGTCTTCAGTTTCGGTGTCCTAATTCTTCTTTTTCTACTCAATTGTATACAGAACTGTGCAAAGCTTTTAGGCACTTTAGATGCAGATGGTGTGGCTCCTACAGAGTCCTGATCTCAACATCACAAGGTGACCTATAACTGGAGACATACTATGAAGAATTATACTACATAGAATACTTCTTGTTACTGCCTGGTAGCACTTTGTGACTCAGATCAATTCAATCAAAGAAAAAACAAACACTTACTATGGTAAAACATTCTTTATTACGAAAAACACACAAAGGCTCAGATTCTGCCAAATTATTGTCAAATATTGCACAAAAGCATTCATACAAACTGAAAATGCAAAACACTGTATTACATATTAAGAGGGGTATTTTACACAATGTAATAGTGTCTTTACCATCATTCTGCAATATACCCATGAGATAAGATAGCCAAATCTTGATTGTCTTAAATGTCAAAAGTAGTAGTAGTAGATAGTTTATTTCCGACATCAAAATCATGACAAACACCATAAAAATGTAGCAATGATAATGCCAAGATTGTATTTCATAGGGCAGCAAAAAAAACATTTAAAATACATATTGTACTGTATCATTTGACCAGTTAACCAGTGCAGAAGATTGAAGGTTGATTATTGCGTCATTTTTCTTTCTTTTTTTTTTTTTTTCTTTTCAGTTAGGCACACATCTAGTCACAAGAGAGAGGGGATTGTGTACTTTTTACCAGCCAAAAAGTTGGTAAAAAAAACCAAAACAAACATTAGCCCAGGACAGAATGCAGGGAAACTGGTCAGGGTGTCTGCTTTAGGACGGTTTTCCATTTCAATTGATTTTTTACTTGGAAAAGAATCTGCTTAATGGACTGCGCAACAACACTTCAATGGCAACATTAACATACATGAATCAAGCAACTGCTCATACAATAGTCTCACTCAGCTTTTGGCCTGATTAAGATAACATGTGGCCTTCATAGTATGTGATTGAGAATTCCTGTTTCTATGAATACTACTTAGGGACTATTTTATGCATGTCCATTTACTCATCATGAGAAGTACTACTTAGCCTGTGAAAATGGATGTATTTTGTCCTCTGTGGCTCTGGGGGGAGCTGTATAAAGTCTGAGGCAATAATCCTTGTGATCCTGACAGGGTTGTCTCAAATTTAGAACAGAAAATGTGTGTCACAAGTTGATGGAGTAGAAGAGACGTGAGCATTTACCAGGCGGGGAGGGTGTAACAAAAAAGAAATCCAACCAATCCAGTGGTTTTAGAGCTTGAGCCATACTAGGGACAAAAAGTCAGCAGGCTCTGCTACACTGATTTGGACCATTCCTTGTATAATCTCCCTCTATTCCCCAACTTTATGGGAATACGATACTAAACAGAACATTTCTGTCCGCTCACCAAAAGTATGAATGCTTTGCTCTTCAGTTCTCCCTCTTTCAACAAGAAATAATGAGTTACTTTCAATATGAGAGAGAAACAATGATCTGAAAAGTTATCCAAGCAATGTGTAGTGCCTGATAAATAGCCTGATGTTACTGTACATCCAATCACGGATGACATATACACAGATGACTCTTTGTTAGTGCAGATGACAAAAAAAGCAGAAATGGTGAGATGTTTTAGGATGTGCCACGGTGAGTGGTTAGTATAAGCGTCAGTTTTCTCTCAATCACACTACATTATTCTGAGTCATCGACATTGTGCTAACCCAAAACTGCTTCAGTAACTGTTTTAAGAGTGGAATCCACCTAGTGAAGAGAGCACAGGCTATAGTTTCCTACGGCACGCTGTCCGTCTCCTCAGCCTCCACCAGGCAGGACCGGTCTGTGTCCAGGACTCTGAACGGAGGGTGGTACTCGAACGCCGTGAAGATAGTAGAGCCCAGATTATGCTTCTGGTGCAGGAACCAAATAACCACTGAGACTCCCATGATAGCTACCACGCTGAGAATGACCAGGGCCGACAGCAGCGCACTAGGTTCTGAGGAGGACAATTAACAATGCAAGGAAGTTCACAAGCTTATAGAAGAATAAGTAGTAAACACAAGCTCATAGAAGAATAAGTAATCACAAGCATAGAGGAATAAGTAAAAAAACAACACCAACAAAAAAGGTTGACTTACTTTGCTTGGCTTCCTCTGCGTCTGAAAAGCAAAATAACACATTGTGAAGCAAGTGAGGGAAAAACAATTCCACCCACATTTTTTCATATGTCACATTAACAAGAATCTTGCTACTGTAAATACTCATGGATCTTTCTTTTTAATAACTTCTGGGAGCTTAATTTAGCAAATCAACAGCCCTTAAAGATAGACTTTATGTGTTGTATTGAAAAAAGTCTTACCCTGAGCTGTCTCACAGACCACTCCATTCTCCACATCATCCTCGCAGCTGACATTTTCCCACTTTCCTGTGTCACTATGCAGAGCCACACACCTATCTATGGGCGCAAGGTCTGATGGAGAATAGCTGTCTTCCCAGTTGGTGAACTTCACAGGGTCTTCACTGTACCACTTCATGTCATCACCTGACAAGACAGAGCAATCAGCGCTCCAGCGTGAGACACAACAGGCAGCGAGAATACCAGCCTCCTATCACAGGTAAAGTCAGTGAGCCACATGATGGTGGAATTATTATTATTATCATGGCGTTCCTTTTTGCTTTGCCTTTTGTATCGCATTCTCAAAAACTGCACTGAACTGTGCTACAGCGCAAAATAATATCGTTGAAAGAAATAACAGATGTGAATTTCCCCTAATTTAAATGTGATTTAATGTGTCTGTTCTGTCTGTTAGTTTAATGCAGCTTCCCCTACTGGAAGCATGATTGCTTAAAAACAGGATTTCCTGAAATTGTGGCAGAATTTATAGAGAGAAGGAGGAGTCAGTGTTGTCATACAAGCTTTTAAAAGTAGCAGGCACTGGTAGAAAACAAAGGACAAGCTAACAGACAGCTCTTCAGATTATTTTAGTCAAACATGTTGTTCAGGAAAATACAGAAATAAGCAAACCACAGACAGCAGTGTAAATCTATTTTTAGAAACTAGAATAGAGAAAATCTTAACTCTGGCTCAACTTTTAAGCCAACATACACAAGCAGTCCTAAAGTTACACAGAAAATAGAGATAAGTGGACCTTGAGTCAAGATGTTTTTTGTCAAACTGTTGCACAAAACAATCAATGGACTTTTAACACAGTATTTCCTAATTATTACAAACATCTAACCCAAAACCAAAAAACCCTGCAAGGTTCACTGTACATTTTCCTTCTAGTTACCTCCAAATAATTGTAATAAAGTTATGTTTTTCCAATTTTTTGAGAATTAGATTTGATATTATGGAAGTCAGCCTGCATCTTCTCATAGGCCATCGGTCACATGGTACTCACTGTTTGTGTCATAATACATTCCCAGCCACACATTGACACTGCCTTTCCACACCTTTGGGCTATATTTAATGACAAAGTCATTCTCCTCAGCGCTCTGGATGGTCAAAAGCTCTAGAAAAAGGATAACAGCGGAATCACTCACACATTGAAAATACAGTCTATTTTTAATAGTAGCAAAATATGTGATAATAAAATGTTTCATGTACCAAAGCCTTGGCAGAGAGTATTTGCTCTTTCAAAAGTGTAGCTTTTGATTTTGTCTTCTTCTCCGTGGACAAAGTGGTAACATCTGTCTCTGAAAGGCACCCAGGTGCGTCCATCTCCAGGACAGTCTGAGGAAAGTCAAAAATGTGAGCATCAATAGAAAGATTTGACACCTGAAATATCAAAATTTCTTCTAGCTGTGCACATTTGTGTCGGCCAGTTTACAAGCTACAGGGAGAAACTGACAAAACACTTCATGAAAGATGACTAACTAAACAAACTTACATAACCAAATCACCACATTAAAATGTTGCGACATATTTGACTTTATGTTTGGTTGGATGCCAATTAACACCATTTATCAACCCCCCAATAGACTTTATAAATAAACTAAATAAACTATTTTGTTGGTTAGGTTCAACTTGTGACCGCTGTTCCTCTTTACTGGTGTCTGTTTGGCAAATGCTGTCATGATATTGTACACTGTTTCTCTTGTGGCTTTTAGACCGCTGCACCTGCTATTTGGTATTAAATAGTTTTCCCTCTTTGGAGCTCGCTTATGGCTGTAAAGATAACTGTCAGACTGCTTTTACAGCTGACAAATGCTGCTACAGTTTATCTGAGAGGTCTCGCTTGTGAAGCAGTTTGTGTTTCTAAACTTTACCACAAAGAGACATATTTTTAATCTGTAGCTACTTTCTGTTTTTACTAAATAGCCTACAATTTCATCAAATAGGCAGACACTCAACTTTTTATTAGTTAAGTTAGTTTTTTCCTTAAGTAAAAGTATCAATACAGCAATGTAAAAATACTCCTTTACAAGTAAAAGTCCTGCATGAAAAATCCTACTTCAGTAAAAGTACATAAGTATTAGCAGCAAAACATAGTTAAAGTATTGCAGTAATAGTAGTGGTTTGGTCCTTCTGACTGATATATTATTATATATGACATTATTAGTGAGCATCAGTGAGTAAGCAGCATGTTACTGTTGTAGCTGTTGAAGGTGGGGCTAGTTTGAACTACTGAAGTCAGCTAGTTTAGTCCAGTGGTTCCCAACCTAGGGGTCAGGCCCCTCCAAGGGGTCACTAGATAAATCTTAGGGGTTGTGAGCTGATTAATGGGAGAGGAAAGAAGAAAAAACAAAGTTCAGATACACAAATCTGTTTTCAGTTTTTTGGAATTTTTCTCTAACCTTTGATTTTTGGTGAAATATTGGATCATTTGAACATTTATTGGAATGAAATCATGTGGGAAGTTTAGATGGAAAAATCACTATTTGGTGAAGCTGTTAACACCATTCATAGAAATCTGAAATGTGATCCCGACTACACACTGCTTTTTGTAAGATGTCAAAAGCCAAAAAGGTTGGAAACCACTGGTTTCATCTTTAACAATGTCTTGTATTTTAAAAGCTTGTTATATTATCCATTGTGTCAAATCTTCTTCTGAAAAGTAAGTAAAGCTGTCAAATAGTATAAAGTATAAAGTAGCATAACACGGAAATACTCAAGTAAAGTACAAGTACCTCAAAATTATACCTAAGTACACTACTTGAGTACACGTTCTTAGTGGCTAGTTAAGTTATGCCCTGTGTGTCGACATTTAGGGACTTTACAGTGATACCTGTAGTCAAAACTTAGTCACGGCTTATCTAATGAAACCCTGTACAGAAAGAGCGCAGATAATAGTCACAGGCCTACGCAGCTCTGCAATCAACGACAGTACAATAAAACCATGCCAGCAAAAACATTACGTTGATTCAGCTTAGAGCGAAGACTCGGATTTCTTAACACTTACCTCCCGTCAAACTCAGCTGAAGCTGCGTACACAACACAAACACACAAAACAATGATCGGGAAAGGTGCTTTTTCCCCTGCGACTCCATGACAGCGGACACAAACTGTTCTTGCACCAAACTAGTTTATGACCTGCTCACTCGACTGTCAGCAACAACGTGAGTCAGACCCCACCCACCGGACAAACATGGCCTCAGCACTTAACACACTTAGAACTACATGTTGATTAGACTGCCTGGACTTCACTTCAGTACAATACACAATATATTATTTAAAATGTTTAAAAAACGATCGGAGAAGACGCCCCCTTAAGAACATTGTTGATTTACTGAAAAGACATAAGGCGTTTAAATGTGATTTCAGTGTACAGTATCATTATACATAAGCCAGTACAGTTTGTGGTTTATACACTCATAAAACAATACAAAAACAAAAAAACAAAAACAAAAACAAAAAATCCAAAGCAAAACAAAACAAAACAAAAATACAAACAAAGACAAAACAAAGACAAAACAGCAACAACAACAACAACAAAAGCTAAAGGGGCATCTTGCCCCAGTAGTGGGGTAAGATGCTATCTGTGGTAAGATGTCCCCTCTACTAACTTTTAATTTTAGGTATCAACAGACTTTGTAATTAACATAATGCATCCTATCTCATCAAGAGCATTTGCCTTTATTGATTTCTCTCTTACATTGAGTAAAATAACATCTTTTTATAAAGGCCATGTTTATTTAAAGGACCAGTGTGTAAGATTTAGAGACATCTAGTGGTGAGGTTGCACATTGCAACCAACTGAATAGCCCTCCCCTTAAAGCGTGAAGGAGAACCTACAGTTTCTCCTACACGCTTGGAGCACTCACCACAAATGCAAAAGGCCCTCTCTAGAGCCAGTGTTTGGTTTGTCCATTCTGGGCTGCTGTAGAAACATGGCAGTGTAACATGGTGGGCTCCGTGGAAGAGGACCCGCTCCATATGTATTCTAAGGTAATGAAAACAAAATTATTCTTATTTTCAGGTGATTATACACTAATTAAAACATACTCATGAATATTATATTCCATTTCTGCCAAGTCTGATCCCCTAGATGCCACTAAATCTTAGACACTGCTCATTTAAATTGGCATTTTAATGATTAGCTTTAAAGGGTTTAGCCTTAAACAAAGCAAAATAACAGTTTTTGAATTTTGTCAACAAATCTACATGTTGAAGACAGGTCAACTAAATTATTGTAGACTGTAGTAATATTCTTCATTAATCATGTTTTTTTTTATCTGATTGCTAATTTTAGTTAGATTAGGTTTTGCTAACAGCAAATAAGCTAGTAGTATTATGAGTTGATTTTACATCCTTTAATTAAAACATGATGTAATGTCCTAGTTTTTCCAGAGATCTTGGTAATTGTGTCTTTTATTAATGTTTTACACATCATCAAGCATCAGACTGTACTGAAAGATAAGGGGTTAGTTTGCTCCAAACTAATGAATGGTTCCTCACATGAATCTCCTAACTGGATGACCAAAATGTTTTTCTGTGTTTGTCTTTGTTAAAACACACAGATCCTTAAAAACCGACAACGAAAAATTAGATCAAGTTACCTTCAAAATACCTGATAATGTGCAGAATTCCAACACAGAAGAATAGAAAGAACAAATAAAGGCTTTTACTAAATATAGGCAACACAGAGACATCAACTGTATTCACATTTGTTGGGCACAGGCTGAGTTACATGGGGATTTGCCCTGGGGTGCATTTTCCTCCATCTTTCCCCCCATTATTTATCAATTTTGAAGATATTAAAAGTGTAGGCAACCACTGTATGTTTCAGCTGTCATACTAGTATGGAAACAGGAAATGTAGCCCTTGAGACAGGTTTTGAACACAGGAAACCTCTAGATGGCGCTGTTTGCAATATGTTCACAAGACTCAATAAAGTTTCTGGATTTAAATTGTTTCATAAACTGTTCCCTCAACTCAGAATAGATACTTTATAAACAAATACACTCAGATGTTCTTTGTGAGCTTGTTAAACTTCTACTGATGGATGACAACATTCCTTGTTTCCTGCTGCTGCTGTTAAATATGTGCATGCATGTGCTTTATTATGAAACATTTCACTTCAAATTGTGCTCTGGGAACTTGTGGTGGACGTATTTCACTATGATTTATTGATTAATCATGTAATCAATAATTGTTTGTGGCACTCCTAACTATATGACTATAACATTGCGCTGTATTGCATTATATTGTGAAGTGTTTCTATTATTCTGTACGCTGGGTGACAAAAACAACAGAAATCCCTAACAGTATAGTGCAATCCAGTGCAATGCCACTAGAAACTAAAACATCAAAAAGTACCACAGAGTTTTATCGACAGCTATAACATAGTCTCCACAATGAATAAATTGTAAGATTTCCAAAAGTTGTAATTATTGCAGGGGTAGTGCAATCATTTCAGTGTACATGTTTATCTTGTTGTATCCACTCCCGCTCATTAATAACATGTCTAGTCAAGCATCAGTTAGGTCCAATAAATAGTGCTTGAATAAGACTAATCACAATCAATATGTTCAACAGTTACTTTATAGGGCATCAGTGTTTAGGAAAACATTCCCTCTTGCTAAGTTGCACTCAAGTTATATGCTTCCTGCCTGAGCAGGCAAGGGAGGGGACATCAGAGAGCCTCAGGGGCAGAATGGTTGTTGTCCGGGGGGAAAGAGGGGGTTTCAACTCCATTGCTTGTAGGCGCAGGTGGCACAAACACAGACAGCTGGAGCTTGAGTTTTGCTCCTCGTCTGGAGCTGGTGGCTTCCCGTAGGGTGGCACAACACCCTGCAGGATACCGTGGGGACCCATCTGCCGTGGCAAGGCCTGCTCACAGACTGCCACATCCAAGCGACTAGAGTGGCCCCCATCCACCCACCCTAAGCCTCGCCTCCTGATACCCATAACTCACCATGTCCAGGCCATGCATGTTGTTCACAATACCATGTGACAGTGTTGATAGTCCTTACTAGGTCCTCACCTTCTGGGTTGAATGCATAGCAACTCATGAATATTGTTTGTCCATCTCAACAGAACGACAGTACAACTAGCCCAAGATTTTGCTCTGAGGAATATGGTTGCATAATACATTTCCTTTACCAGTACTGACACAAGGCTGAACTAAAGTTCAGTTATTATAACTGATGGAATAAAGGACTGTAATGGTCTGATAGCAATGTAATATGGGATATGTTTAGTGTACACAGAATATCTTGTCATATATTTGATTCTTTTGTGATGAACAGTAAAGAGACATCACATTTTAGAGCATCATATCATCATTGGTAACTTTTAAGTGTATGGCAAAATGTTTCCAGCCATCTGCAAGAGATAGTAATATCTAATTAATTCACTGAGTGGATATTTGAAGGTCTTGTAAATGTACAGTGTGTGCAAGGCAAGAGATGATCACTGTCACATTAATGGAGTATGCTATCTGGGAGAAAACTGACAGCAAAGTGACCTTTGTCAGCTGCTGTGCTGATTGGGGAACTTAACAGATGTTTCTGTTCTACTTCCGTTATTTGAACCTCAGACGATAGAGAACTGTATCTGTATTTCAAAATAATAAAGACAAAAGGCAGAGCCAAAAGATGAGCTCCTCTTAAAATGTAATGTGTTGTGACATACCTTTCCATTCCACTCTTATGGCATCTATGTTGCTTTTGGCAATCGTCATGTTTTGTAAAGATAAACTGAGGAAGACATAATTTTTGTAGTGTCTCAAAGGTAATTAATTAACACATACATATTTCCAAAATCTGATATAGCCAAATATCTTATTAAAGAGCCACTGAAAGTGAGAGACAAAGTGAGAGACGGTGCTTGGATTTCAGCCCTCTAAAGCTGCAGCCAGGCTCCAGTAACAACCACATATCATATTAAAATGTATTCTTCCACTGTGAGACAAAACATATTTTACGAATGGGCAACACAAATTATGTAAATAAATAGGTTTATCATTAACTGCTGCAAGGTTAACAAAAAGGTTATCACTGCAGGTTTTAATAAACTCAATTATATGGGAGAACGGGTGTACTGAAGAGGTCTTTTTTAAGCTCTTCTTGCCAACAAACACTAGACGTACAACAGATAGAAAGTTGCAAAATTTCAAATTTTTTATTTAAAAAATGTTGAAGAAATGAACAGAATAAACCTTAGGCAACAATCTACTGAAAAACAAAAGTCTTTGGCTTTAACAAACACTACAAAACAAAAAATACAGAGGAGAGATTCCTTAAACTGTACATACGAGTTACCACTGGCAATTGTGTGGCACAAGTTAAAAAACAAAACAATAAACTTTCATATAGCTCTATGAAAATCTCTTATTTCCTCATGCTGTCTGTACAAAAAACTTCATAAATTAGAACTTTTTCATATAACTTAATGACTGTTCAACATGATGGTTACTTAAATGAGCAGTTTTTTTCTTTGATGCACCTCTGCAACTCTTGACGCAGATACTATGGCACTTGGTTCAGACACAACTAGCAGCATAAACCTCACAAGACAGTATTACTTCTCAGTCTCAGGCATTACACAGAAATCTCAAGTATAATCCCAACGGCCCTTTACATTTGTTGCACACACTAGCTAACTACAGAGGAAATGCTGCTGCAAGTTTGTCTAGACCCAAGACAACGCAACAAACGTGTTTGTTTAAGGGAGCACAGATCCAGTGAACATTACAACTCTTTATCGTCATTGTTGGTCTTAAATCAGCGTCTGGAATCTATGGACATAAAAGCAGCAGCTTTTTGAAACTATGAAACTGAATGTGTGAGTAAAAACGTGTTGCTGCCCACCTAATGGTTACAATAATTATAACATTATAAAAAAATAGGTTTGAAGAAAATCAAAAAGTATTCAAAACAACCTGAAAGGAAACAGCTGTATGTGGCCAGCTCCTGAGCGTGGCATTTGGTCTGGAAGGGCGGGCTGGACCTGCTAACCCGACCTAATACAGAGGAGAACGAAAACTCTGAGGTAGATATCTGGTCTGACTGACCACCAGGTCGAATCACAGGAGGACACCTAATCAAAAAGCCTGCTTCAATCCACTATGATCAAAAAAAAAAAAAAAAAAAAAAAAAAAAAAAAATCTGACATTTTTATTAAAACCACAATTTTTTAGTGCTATGTCATATCAGATCAGGTTGCTAATGTAGCACTGTCCTTTCTTAGTTTTAAAATTCTCTTCGTTTTTAACTAAATCAACTATAATGTTGCATTTTTTCTGTAAGTATGAAGTTCAACTGTGGCACATGCTGGATCCAGGCCTTCCTTCATGCTTGTGTGTGTCCATATTGTACTAATACCTGTGAAAACTGAATGTAAATGTACAAAAAAGGCACACTATCCAAACTGCAATCTAGTTTGCAGTGTCACTTATGTCCTGGTTAAAGAGACAAATGATGCTATTTCCTCAGTGTACTAGCTCACAATCTTTGGTGAGGTGAACTACAATTGAAAGTGCCAACTTTGTTTCCTATCAAAGAGCGAGGTACAATAAAATACACATATTCATCTCATTTCCCCCTCAACTTACTGAACGTTTGCCTAAGTTCTATTACAAGGCTTTGATGAGTTTTTTTTTTTGCACAATCATAAGTCCATGTGTTCCTGTTTGCTTTTAAAATAAAAGTGAAAAAGACACACCCCATCAAAATAACAATTAACATCACCCAAAGAAACAACAACACAGCCAACAAACAAAGTACATTTTCCCCCATCTCATTCCCCCACCCCACCAAGTTCAATTTCAGCTACTCTACAATACCAAGTAATCAAAAAGGCAAGATTCAAAAGGTGATCTTTCAGCGAAACACATTTCAACATCCAGAAACATGTAGGGTCTTCTTTCTAAATAAAAATTACATCCAATAAAATCCTAAGATGTGGAGTCATTACATTCAAATATTTTTTTTTCTCTAAAATTTCTTTTCTGTTAGTTTTGGGCGGGGAAAAGCAAAAACACAGATTTCAGTAAAAGTCCTACGTAGCTCATTTCCAAGGCAACAGCTCTCAACCCTTTTCGCTTATTGCCAGTTTCTGTGGTGACCTGTACAACTACTGTAGAGAAACTATTAAGGCAAATCTGAATCAGATAGCAAGATCAATCTAAAGCACTAATAGAAATCACTTTACAAGAAAACAACACTTAACACTTCACCATAGCAACACTCACACAGCAAGCACAAAACATCATTTTCAAAATGTCTGGATGAAAAAAAAAAAGTCTTCAGACAAAAAAAAAAAAAAAAAAAATCTGGAAATATTAACAAAAGACATTTATTATCATGCACTGTGAACAACTAGTCAACTGATTCTTCCTTGTATCCTGTGGCAATCTTTGGTAAAAAATAAACGTTTTCTAGTATGAAAATAAAACTTTTTCAAAACGTTTTCTTTATATAATTCAGATCATTTGATAAACTCAGATAATTCTTTGTAGTTTTTGAAAATGATACCAAAAATAGTCTCACTTAAACGATTGCAGAACCTGTGCAAAACAGTGAAAGATCCTTAGCGTCCATTGCATTTGTAGACATGATTGTTTAGCTGTTGTCCTAACGTTACCTCAGCACTACTTGGTTTGTTGGTAGGAGTATGGGGAATGGTTGCTGGATGTGTCCACTTGTGACTGTGCACCATTTTCCTGGAAGAGAGTAAAATAATCAGAAATGAGGTCAAAAATAATGAAAATGAGGTACTTTTACACACATCAGGCTCCACTTCTGTTAATGCTCTCACCTCCACAGGAACAGATGTTGTCTGCATGTGTGCATACTGGGGTATATATGCTCCTTGCATAGCTGTGTTGGCGGCCATAAACTGCACAACAAAGAGAAGAGAGTCATGTAGAGAGCATATTCATGATCTACACGTTTTACAGTTTTATGACGCACAATGTGTGAACTTTTTTCTGATCCCATGCAGCGTTCTCTCACCGTTCCTGCACTGCTCAGGGAGAGGTGACTCATCTGCTGTGCGAGCGGGGCCATCATGGATGTAGGCTGCAGTGACAAAGACGGGTCCATAGAGGGCGATATCACTGTACCCTGGAAGAAAAGTGTGAGCAGGTGAGAGGGATGAATGCAGACAGTGCTTACAAAATAGACAATAAAGGCTTATTATTGTGTAAAAAACCCCAGAAAGAATAAAGACGACAGAATGTCACAAGAGTTATGCACAATCAGAAACTGATTAATCTCACATCTCATGCCCACAGCAGAAGGTGGAATAGTCACAAGTTGTCTATAAGCATCTTGGCTGGCCTGATGCATCTAGCAGTGTTTTCTCGTCTATGCTGGCTCATTTTCAGAGCAAGAGAGAGGACACTTCTCTCTCAATTCAAACCCATCTGTTATAATCTGTTCGGCATCTGTCATCAAATACACAGCTTTACATAGCCTCTCCGAAGCAGTCGTTTTAAAATTCCTAAACACTTGTGAATCCTCAAGGATCAGTGTCACCTTATGTGTTAACTAATACTCTTACATATTGTGCTTGTCTGTTTACAGAAAAATGTTTAAATTCTGTTACAACCACAGAGGGAACTGTTTTGATGAAATATTTGATGAAAAATTTTGATGAAAAAAAAGTGAAAGAGCATGTGACAATGAAGACAGTGATTAAGAGAAAATGAAGAGATTATGGGTCTTACTGGGTGCTGCATGATGTAGGGTTGATGAGGCATCCAGGATGGGTTCTGCACCTGTAACATCACACACACACACTGTCAACACAGTGACACTGAGCAGGTGCTATTTCCAGAGAACTGTACTGTATCTAGCACAGCGACAAGTATGAAAGGTCATTGCGCCCTTTTGTCACGTATTTAACTTGCACACTGTTTCCGATTCCTAGTGAAAAAATGGCTCATAGACATACATGCTGTGATACTATGTGTAACACACATACTGTACATTATGGGGAAGAAGGATTCAAACCTGGTATGTTGACACCGGAGACATGTAAGGAGACATGGACGTTTGAGCAATCATCCTGTTTGAAATACTGTATGCTGTTGGGAAAAATCTGTGCACACAAAATAAAGTGTATTGTTATCAAATAAAATAAAGTAAATGAGGTGCAATTAAATATACCGACCACAACAGTGCAACCTAATCTGTTGTCCTAACTTACCCATTTTGCATAGCAGCTGCGTTGGGGTCATATGTGAGTGTCATTCCAGCCTGGAGGGTACAAGGAAAACATATATTTGGCAGCTAAACTTAAGCATGTTACTCCAACACTTAACCAACACAAAAACTATTTAAATCGGTTGTGTGGCTACTGTGCTCAAGCCTGAAAGGAGATGTCCTCGACTGCTTTATGATAAACAGCAAAGAACACAACAAGGATTACAACTTAATAAAAAGCAGGAGCACTTCAAAGTGACAGATGGGAAACATGGGATTTATAAATCAAGCACTAAAGTCATTTCAGCACTGAACAACAATCATGCCACTATAAAGTGCTTCTGCTTTCAATCATGTTGTCATATTTATTACGTTCTCTGTTGTTTATCATACAACGTTAACAAGTAGGAGGCGCTATTGCAGGCGCTCCTGGTTCCATGAGTAAAAGTCCAGTTTATTTTTCCCATTGACAGTGTTGTGTCACTCACAGTTGGAGCACTTCTACAGTGAAAATCGGCATTAAACTTATTTTTTAAGAATGTCAATTAAATGTGTTAGAAAATTTTGGTTCTTTGAAGTTCAAGAAGTTAACTATGCAAGAAATATCCAATCACAGAGTGCAGGCTTCTGTTACTTGTGCTGCTAATGAGTTTCCACCTTGTAAATAGTGTTCATGTCAACATCCAAGTTGTAATTATGACTAGTAAACTCAGATTGTTCTGAAAGCGCTGACTTGGTGCCTAATAATACAGAAGTGCCTGAAAATCATCAAACATGGATGCCTCACGTCAACCAAAGTCTGTTATTCAATGTAATTAAACCCAAATCTAATAGATATAATGTAATTTTGTCAGTGCACTATATTTTAAACCCTCACTACCAACTCAGTTATCATACAACCTTCTTGAGTTGTCAGATGACGTTAACACTCGCATGTTAACATAGGAATCTAAATAGAAACAGAAAACTGGTGTCCATATCATAAACCCATAAGGTCATTACATTATCCTGTGTGTCTATGTTCTAAGTAAAACTGAGGATATTGAGTAAAGCCCCTCCCACGTGCTTCCCATCAGCCACTCAGTCCTCTCACGTCATCCTGTGGGAGGGAGGGACCCACTTACCAGTCTGGAGTCACCATCTCTTGCCCAGGCTCGACCATTGTGAGCAAATTTATTTTGACTTTGTCTCTTTTTCTGCCCACCATCGGCAAACTTGCACAGCAAGGGTTCGGGGGGTACTAAAGAAAGAAATGGAGAGAGAAATGAAATAAGAAGTTGGTCCTACACACACAGTGTTGTCCTGCTTGCTCTGCAGTCATTCACTCCCTGAATCCTGGGAGTGCACATTCACTAGCCAGCCTGGGAACACAGACATCTAATTTGGCAGCTGTGGAGCTGTAATCCCCTCCCCTTCCTAAAGGAGGCAAGGCCAGAAGAGACTATTTATGTCTAATAATCCAATTAAAAAGCTTAGAGTGGGAGTGGAGGCCACACAAAGCAGCTCTCTCGTTCTCTTTTTCTTTGTCTGTGCTCTGCCACTTAGGGCTGAGTGTATATGAGCTCTTTACCAGCAGACACACAGGCTCCTGTTGGAGGCATGAATCAGTTGACTGACCACGTCATTATCTATTAATACTGTGCACATTACAGTCAGTACTCATTATAAAACAAATCCTGTTATTTTCTTTCACACACCCTTTAAAAGGCTTGGCTGTTAAACAAGATCATCTTCCTTTACATGTCTGCAGTTTGTAGTAAGTACCTGCTAATACAAGATAAATACACAGTATGTCTTACCTGGAACACCTGCTGGTGTCTTAATAAACTTTCCATTGAAGTGAGAAATGACTGCATCACATTTTTCAGTTGACTCCATCCTGAAGTTATAAAAGACATAAAAGAGCATAACTACATCAGCAGGGAGGGAGGGGGGGGGGTGAGCAGGTGCTTTCCAAGAAGTGCTTCCTTTCTGGGTGGGTGGACGGTTTAAGATAAAAAGATTTTGATCTTTTTGTTTGAGTCTGCAAACCAGAGGTGTGCATACATGTTGTGGAATCAACTTGTGCAGCCCGTATTGGCCGCACAAACGCATCACACAAACATTCCTATGATGCATTAGGGTATTTTTGTTTCGTCACTTAAGACCCTGGCCTTGCCTTTCAGGTATTTCAGTCAAAAGTCGGGTTATGCAAGTATGGCTGGCAGAAGCTAGCATCACTCAGTCATTGTGAAACTATTTTTAAAGGGGTTTCTATTTGTCCACACATGAACTGTTCTTTCTGACTGGTTATTGACAACATAGCCTTTTTTTTTAGATATTTGTTTTCTGCAGGGGGATTTTTTGGAGACAAAATTAACTCTGTTTTAAATCCTTTTAAGGTGTTATATGTAATATTTTTAAATGTCATAGGTGTGTGAATGGTAGCCTCAATCTCAATCCTCTAGTATCGTTCTACTAAAATTAATATCACATTTCCCTTTGACTTGGTTGGCTACTGTTGTAAAGAGGATATCGCTACTTGTCTCCCTTCACCATCCCTGGCATCATTTCCATTTCACTGGTTGAACAGTGGTCTGTTCCTATTTACTGCTGTATAAGGTGGCTCTTTCAGCTAGGAAGCAATCTGGCAAATTTCCTGCAAAATCTGATACGATGGCACTCATCGCAAAATGTTAGTTAGAGACCAGAAGATGCCAATCATTTCAGTTGGAAAGCCCTAGCATCACACTATATCTCATAGTTAAGATTGATTGATGTTAAAATGCTATATGTAACACCAGTAAATTGCATCTGACCTGGCAAAGCCCACTCCTCTGCTGGCTCCACTGGAGTCCCTCAAGATGCGTGTGGATATGACCTGGCCGAAGTGCTTTAACATGTTCTCCAGCTCCTGCTCATCCATAGACAGAGGCAAGTTGGAGATGTACAAGTTTGTTGGGTCTTGTTCTTGTTGCTGTATGGTGAAAAGAGAGAGAGGAAGCCAGAGGTAATGTAATTACAATGTAAGGAATGCTTGAAACACACCTGGAAACACGTAAACATTCCTTTGTGCGTCACATTCAAATACGCTTCAGTAGCATGCAAAGTAGTAGGAAGAGAAGAGAACTTTAATTGCAATTCTACATACTGTAATTAATCCCTGGAAGTGGTTAAACACTTAATAGACTTTTCATACAGAATTTAGTGATTCGGTTATTGTGTCTCTGCTTATCTCTGCTTCTTCCTCCTTCTCTTTTTAGTTTTAGGTAATAAAGGGAACAGTGATAAATAGAAATTTACATGCAGCCCATGGTGGCTTAAGGGTCACGTCAGCTGATTTCTTTCTGTATTTTAATAGTATCAGCAGAAACATAAGACACAGCTACGAGTCCCTGGGGAGCAGCCTCTCACCATTAATATTCATCAGCCTTGTGTTACATTCAGAGTCAGCTACAGGGGTACAGATAGGATTACTACAGTAATACACTGACAGAAAAAACAACATTTCAAAATTAGTGGACAGTTAATGAGCCACGGCGTGTGCTGCAACAAAACAAAGGGAAGGTGGTCAATAAGAGGATTTAGTTCTGAACACAGATGTAAGGAGAGATGAGAGGATGGAGTGAGAGAAATAGTTGAAATGAAGAAAAAAACAACTGAAAAAAAAGCTCATAAAATGCAGAGACAGAAACATGGCAGCGAGATTAGACATCTGTTTGTGCACTGAATGGGGTCGCCACCCATCAGTCTGTCATTAACTGTGACTGACGCACGCTTGTGGATGTAGAGCTAATGAAGAGAGGTGCGGCTGATGGAGGGGTGTTACTTTTTTGCCTTGCTTACTGAGAGTGGGAGGATAGAAATGCTTTATAAAAAGATGTGATCTACTGCAAAGATTCTGTCCTTTGGCCATTTGACTAAACAATCCTAATCATGATAGAGGATGTGCGAATGGAAGATGCAATTCCTGTTCAGTATGTACATATTTTTATTCATTTTTTTTACCTTTATTCTAATCAGGGTATATTCATTGAGCATGAACACTCTGCTCCACATTCACACACTTGATCACAACCTGGTAGATGCCCAGCACAGCCTCATCTCTTGACCACTGAGCAGCTCCACTGGAGCAGTTGGCAGTTAAGTGTCTTCCTGAAGAACACTACAGCACTGGTTATAAGGGAGGGGCATGTGCAGCTCTTTCACTTCTCCCAGCCAGATTTATCTTCCTCATACAGTACTTTCCGAATAGAGGAAACAATATAAAACAATGCTGTTCCCCTATAAATTTAACCCACACAGCTTGATAAATATGTTGTTTTTCCTCTATTAATAATCTCTTTTGCAAATGACTCCCTCATATGTATCCAGAATAAAAGGAAACACATACTCAACTATCAAAATACATCCATTGAAAAAACAAAAGGTAAAAAAAAGGGAACCCTTGACTGGCAACTTCCCACCATCCGCCTTTGCCAGACCTGCCAGATTTTTTTTTAAGACAAAAAAAAAACAAACAGGAAAAAGGACCTTTGTCAGAGAATCCATTAAGCCCAAACAAGCTTCAGCAATAGTGAGAATAATGCTGGACTGAAAGGCTCACACTTCATAATGGCATTTACCTTCCACAATACACAGATTAAACTTGGGCATGCCCCTCAAAGCTGCTCTATTTTAATTAAAAAGTAAAATGGGTGCACAGAGGCATGTCAAGAAGCTCCACAGATCCCCAGACAGGGAAATGAGGCCAAGGGTTCTTGCTCAGTACTGTGTGGGAACTAATTTCCCCTGACTGGTTCCTGTTACCATAACAACACATAAGTATTTACTTCCTTTTCTGATGTCAGTCAATGCAGATGTCTGAGTGCTGGTAATGCAGCCCTACTTAAAAACTCTTCATCTGAAATGCTCCTATATTGTGACCAAATAAAGCAATGTATGTAGCGTATTGGACTATCAGTCCAAATTACACTGTGCACAAATACCAACTACTACTATACTCCAACTTGTTGTTAAGCAAAAGATGTGATTATGTTAAGCAAAATAATATTTTACTGCGAGACACTAAGAATATTAAGTGTGCTTTGGAGGGGACTGAAAGACTAGACTGAGCTCCTGGTCAGTCTTAGATGCACACCCTCATGCCGGATACCTTCTCTTATACGTCATCCTGCTGTCAGCACACTGCATCACTAGTCTCTAGACCCTTTAGTCTGACTATTGGCGCCTTTCATGTCTGACACTCTTCTAAAGCCTGGCTGGGAGCTGTCAGATGACAGATTACCTTTGGGAACCATCACAGATGTATATGCATGCAAACACTTGCAGGGAAACACACACACATACACATTATAAACCATATATGACCACATCAGCAAATTACCAAATGCATTCTGACACCGAGGGCTCAATTTACTAAGACAGTGGCACAGTGTGCATTGTATTAGTTATACTAATAGTGCAATAAGAGTCAAATTGACTTTCTGGGAAATGAAAAGAAGAGAGAGAGAGAGAGAGATAGAGAGAGAGAGAGCGAGATGGAGCATCACAATCTGTAAAACTGCACTTCTTTCCTGTTTGTTTCATTGGTAGGTCTGAAGACTGGTGGAGCAGGCAGCATATTCATATGAAAACGGCTGGTTAAGGGTGTGTCTACATCCATTTGTGGCTATTGTGTGAGTGGAAATAAGGCTTGTGTGTGGGCTCCTAGTTCCACAATGACTGAAGAACAGAAACACATGTATATGGAACAACTAGTACGATGTTTGTTTGCGGTTACAAAATAGTCAAATGTTTTTATTATGTTAATTATTCATTATTGCCCCGTTACCTACCTTGTTAAATAATATTTAGTTATAAATATGTCTATATATTTTTAAAAAATATTCATTTTTACATAACTGATACAGTGTAGCTCTGGATATTTTTGTGCATTCACCCTTTGCCATTGACATTTATGTAGAATAAAAGTTCATTCATGTTTCTTTTCCCGTTACAACTTTCCATGTGACCTTCCTTGTGACGTTGCTATTGTTACGCCTCATCTTCAGATGCAGAGAATTTGTAAACTGACACAAATTGCATAAAGCTCCTACCTTAAATACATATATAATATGGAAAGAAGTACACCTTGCAAACACAAGAAGGTTGCAACTGCAGGCTGGTGCACGTGTTTGATAGTAAACACTGCATGTTTCTGAGGCAAAATGTGTCACATATATGCTGGAAAATTTGGGGAAAGAAGTAAATATGGGCCTGAATTTGCATAGGCCTAAAAGCAAATACAGTTCCATACACATGTATGCACAGAAATAAGCACACTGCTTTCATATTGTATACAGTACATGCTTCATTCACAATTCCACACACTACAGACCAAGTGTTGGGGAGTATACACCCTGCAGTCAAAGATTCCTTTCCTGCTATTTAATACCACAAGGATTAGGTTCAAGTTGCCTGACAGGCCAGATGGAGGAGAAGCAGTGTCATGGGCTGTGTTGTGGATGAGATATCAGGATTAGACTGTAATGAATCCTCACCTTTGCCATCTGAGCTTGGACACCAGTGGTCTTTAGGGCAGCCACTGCTTTCTGAGCTGCGGCAGGGCTGTCGAAGTCCACGAAGCCATATCCTGTGGAGACAAGCGGGACAGTTAGGACAATGTAGCTATAGCCAGCACAAATAATGACAGAGCCACCGTGTTAAGTGAGCTGACCTACGCCACTGTGGATGGATGGTGTAGGTTTGTGTGTTCATTTGTGGGTATAATGTGTTACCAAAACAAAGCATTACATACAGTTTGTTAGTGAGTGGTTGCACAGTACGTATGTATACAGTATACACGTGTATTATGTAGGTCTATGAATGTATGTGTGCTTTTGTGTGTGTGGAAGTAAAGTCAAAAAAGCGCTGAGGATGCAGATACCAGTGTGACGTTCATGGCTCAGGTCAGCTCTTTGTTCTGGGGGGTACAAACAGGGTGAACTCATAGTCCCTGGCTTCTACTGAGGCTGCTATATTTAACCTATTCAAACTAAATAATGGTGAATGTTAGGGCTCTTTCAGCTGTGAAATCAGTCTCATAGGTACTACAATTTTTACACAAGTCTTTCTTGTAGTTTTAACGAGTGCTTGATAATTTGCTAAAATGAGATGAAATCATTAGCCTCAGACAAATAAAGAATTCTCTGGACGTTAAGGTTCTATTTAAAGTTCAGTCAGAGCTTTACAAGGTCTTTAAACGTGTCCCCTTTCACCGAGAGCCTTCGATTAACTGGCATCTGCATAATCCTGAGGAGAGTGACAAAGCATTCTCTTAATCCCGCCAGCACGAGAGAGAATCAGTAAGTCCCTCTTTAGTCAGGTGGGCAGTCTACTAGAACTGGACCAAGACTGACAGTCACTCGACACAAATAGGAGGAGTCTGCCGCTCCTTCCCAGGAACCACCCACAGCAGTGAGTGACACACCAACAGACGAGGTCTGGGGCTTAAAATAACATGAGCTCAGAACAGGCCCGCCATGTGTCTTGCTCGTGCCCAGGACAAGATGATCTCCAAAGGCCCCTCCACCCAGTACTGACTGCGCACAGGTCACTGACTGGCCATGAGGCTGCATTCACACCAAATCAGGCAATGTGGGAAAAACGCCAGTCCTCCCATCCATTTGGGTGGCCAATCCCGTAAGCCGGCGATCAGACCGAAGACGCCCATGGGAAGAAGAACCTTGTTTACCATGTATCAGAGCTGTACAACCCTGCCATGAGGGAGTACAAAGACGTTACTAGGACGAGGGGAGAATATTTCTCTTTGTTTGATAAGTTAGACTTTAGTTAGACTTTGTAGTCGGCTTCCCAACTCATTTTAAAAAAGATGAGAGAAAAAGAGAAAGAGAGAGAGAGGGAGTGAATAACCCAGTCTCACAGTCTGCATACAAATAACATGACTTTACACTTCCTAATTGTATGCTGTGCATACGCCAAAATCCAAATTTGCATTCAGGTGATACACCAATTTAACACCGTATTTTTAACCTTTTCGTGTGTCATTTCACACCATTGGTTAGGTTTAGGGACAAAAACCACTTGGTTAAGGTTAGGGAAAGATCATGGTTTGGGTTAAAACAGTAGATGTGGTAAAAATGTCTTAATGTGATGCTAAAAATCTCTGGCTAAAGTGCGCAATGTGAAGGTAAAGATGTCTGGTTGGTGGTCTCAAGCAGTGCTGTCCTGCTGCTTTTGCAACTTTTTTCCGACCAATTATCTAGCCATCCACCACCCCACCTCCGCCAAATAAGCCAAAAATCACCTCATAAAATAAAAGAGTCACTTTATATTGACGTCACTTTCCTGTGTGAATGAAAAGAGGGAGCGGCGTAGCGAGAACAAAGCAGTGAATCAGAGAAATAAAACGTTATTTTTGGATTGTTTATGTTCTGTGTTGTTCTGTGGTTATGTTCTAAAGCACAAATAAACATGCCCACACCTCCTCACACCTCAGCACAACCCTGTGGGAAGGTGCCTCATTGGTGCCGCATTAGGTGTGAATGTGGTTGAACACACACACAACGCATATTCCATTTGCACACGGCAAAATAGCTCTCCTCTCCCACACACTATTTAATCCAAATATAGGCTAACTAAAGGGGTAGCCCCATCACCAAGATTAAATCATATTAGAGACATGCTATCACTCCCAACTTCAATGCTTTGAAGTTGTCCATGGAAAATTGATAACAAAGTCGTTATTTAATGATGTGAACATACTCTACGTCAGATTTACATGGAACAAAATACATACTGGGACCTTTAACAGCCAAAACATAGGCCTACATACATAATTATGACACACATTATAAACTGATATCTTCATTACTGTTAATAACCTACCATTTTTTTTTCAGTCACCACAGTTAATCTTTCAAATGTAAATGTGTAAAACAGGTACTGGTTGTGTTATATATGCTCATAGACTTCCCATGCGCAGTCTCGTTATTGGGCAAAATAGCCATGCGATGAATGAATGAATGAAACCCACTGTACTAACCGTTTCTTTACCGCACAAGAAAACCATGTCCAAATAATCTCGTTAGTTCCAATGTCTTAGGCTACTGTTGCTGCAGCATGTTTAGTGTTGAACTCCAAATGTTAAGCGCCAAATTTTCCTTACAGCAAAGTCATTTATGACGTCTTTAATGTCCAGTTTCTGGTAAAGTTCATTTTGTCCTTTTTGTTTCTCTCTTCTTTTTTTTGTATGTTTACCGGAGGGGGCGGAGGGGGCTGGCTAGATGTTAAACTTTTGACCTTACAGTAGCGTGACAGACCAAACCAATTTTTTCATTAAATGGATGGAAAGTTAACTTGTTTACGACCACTATGTCAAGGAAAATTAGTAAGATAGAGAATAACAAGCTCTTACGTGACGCACAAAAACTATATAAAGTTTTCACAAATATGTATTTTTGACTAATTATTCCAGATTATTTAAAGGTTAGAGTTGACTCAGGGCCTGGGACAACTATGCTCCTCGGTGTTGGCAGCCATACTCAGAGGAAGCTTTAAGCAGCCTGGCTGTCTGTTTCCTGACTTGCCTGGATCATCTGAGACAACTGCATAGCTGCTGAATGACTTGATGTTTAGACAGAACTCACACATTGGACAACTACCAATTTTGTGTGAGTGTGTAGAAGTGATACTGTCTCAACACAGTGAGGTGCTGAATACACTGTTTTATACTTGATGAGAACAAAGAGAAAAAGAGAGCATTGTTGCAAAGAGACAAGCTGCTTCACACACCTTTACATTTGTTTGTTGTCTTGTCCATGATGGCCTTTGTTGATACAATTTTGCCATACCTAGAGGAGAAGCAGAAAGACGACGTATTGTTAGCTGGATTATATACCAGACAGTGCCAGTTAAAAAAAACACACACAAAGAGGGGGGGTTGAGCAACTATCTATGACATCACTGTAAAAGTATGAGAAACAGGAAGTGGTTTCCATGTGGTGCTGAAAATCCCCACTGTGTGGGTGCAAACTTACGACAGTCCGTTTCTCTTAAGCCAAACAAAAACACAGTTTTAAACATTATACAGAGCCACTAAAGTCTATTAGAAGAAGCTGGGTCACTTGGGTACCATCTTTGTAAGGCAGAAACAAACATTCCCATCTCTTTGTATGGGGAGTCATCTGTATGTAAAGTTCTGACATACTAATTGTTGTTTCCATTTTATATTCAGGAACACTGTTGAAAAGTTTATACCTTTCATGGCACAGTGTTGTCACAAATGACTTCTGGGCAAACCTGCCTCACAAAGCACAGAGATTATGACATCCAAAAATCTGGTCTGGTTCATGTTGTTTCATGGTTTCAAACACAGTCATTGCATGCATGCAGACCACAGGACAGCGCAGACTGTAAAATCTGAACGTAACATGTTACTACAGTGTCAAACTTTAAAACTCTATTGAAGTGAATGGGTTTTCTTTTTTAGAGTAAATTAGCTAATTTTACCTCTTTTAATGCATGTTTTGATGTTGATTTTAAGAATATTTCTTTATAAAATATATAAAGGCTCATATATATGTGCTGTTTATGTTTCACTTTCTCATCAAACTAAATCAGCAGTCTTTTTAGTAAGAAAAAGCCCACCTCCATCCTCCACACAACCAGTTGACTTTCACTTGGATGCAAAGTTCTTCAGTCACATAGATTTATTCTATAACTGCCTGTTGATCCTTGCATGTAATTGTCAATCTGTGAATTAGATTATACACTAAAGAGTGTCTATACTTTATAATGTCGCACAAAAATGGGAGTCATGTAATGTGGGTGCGCTTCTTTTAATGTAAATTTTCCACATGACCAACCACAGTGTGACCTATATAATCTACATTGACACTGATACAAGCCATGATGTACCGGAGGAGGATATTTTAGCCAGGGATTAGGCTAAATGCTAAACTGGGTGAAAGAGCGTGAACTTCTGACCTTTCCTTATCTGAACTCTAATCCCAAATCATGTGCGGCTACAGCAGTTTTGCTCTTACAATACCATCAAAAATGTTGTAGATAGTCAGACTGTAAGACCTCTATGAACACTGTATTATTACAGTGCAATGAAATTGATTGACATGCAACATAAAAAGTTTTATTTAATACGGTTTAGGACTGAATCTGTATGCCCACAGATTTACAAAGGCTGAAGTGATAAAATAGCACATCCAATGAGACAATATACTACTATATATATGTGTGTGTGTGTGTGTGTGTGTGTGTGTGTGTGTGTGTGTGTGTGTGTGGTCGTGTGTGTATGAATAGGTCAGAAGGATCTTGATAACTCTAAAATAAATAAAATAACTAAAAATAAAAATCACCCTCAAGTGCCAGGATTTCTCTGTTTTTGTTCTTTATCCCTCTAAATCTTCAATAAAATGAAGGTGTACATCACAGTTGAGGCCGTGTTCAGTGTACAACGTAACTCTGAACAGCAAATGAATTGATTGAAAGCTTTGTGTTGCAAAGTCAGTATCACATTGTGAAGATGGGGCCTCAGACAAAAAAAAAAAAAAAATCGTAAAATCTCAGAGGCTTCAGGGTGGTCTCTCTTCTTGACAAATATAAAGCATTCAGCATTCAGCAAAGAGAGCTGTGGACGAGCCCAGCGCTGACAGTATCCCTCCTTTATCCACACACATGATGTATGAAATCTGTGCTTCTTGTGCCCCATGTGCTGTCGAGTAGCTCATCATCTACCCTCTGTTCTTGTGTGGTCCTCATAGATCACATTTTATTTCATATTTAAATTGCAACACTACTTTATTTGTTACGCTCTCTGTACGCATCCAAAACTATTCTACGTTTTGTAAAAAGCTGACTAAATTCTACATCCACTGTTAGAGCATATTTTAACAGACCTGTAGGGTTTCATTCCGTATTTAATCATTAAAAGTCAGATAAATTTCATTGAAGACATCACCATATGAATTTTCTGATCTTTCATTATTATCTTACCCTTTACTTTTTTTTCATTTTACCAACTGTATCTCAATAAGTGGCTGCTACTGCAAACGGAAACAAGACTATGAAACCGTTGGCCCAACAATCAATGGCTGATCAATAGCAGATAATGATGAGAGGAAATGTGGAACTCACGGCTGACAGAGCTTGACCAGGTCATGGTCTGTGGTTGAAGGGGACAGCCCTCGGATGTAAAGGTTCGTTTTGCTGAGCTGCTCCCAGCCTGCAGTGCTGCTGCTGCTGCTGCTGTTGTTGGTGCTGCTGTTGTTGCTGGGGCTGGGTGGAGCCATGGGGTGTGACGATAAGGTAACAGGTGGCTGGAGTAGAGAGAGAAACACAGCAAACCTAGGTTGAATTCAAGTTCAGGCTGGGTGGTCATTTCATAATATTGTTTATCGTCCCTCTACATTTACCATAACAAGATATCAACATCACTCAAAGTTCTCCAGTCTGAATGAATGATAACAAATCCGATATTTCCCAAAACATGCTTGAAATCTTTAGAACATTTTTAATATTATAAGATTTGGTTCTACATAATGAACATTACTTTTTACCATGCAATTGTAAATATATATTAAGAATAATCAAACAATTGGCTGAACAGCAGTGTTTCAACACCTACTCTGAAATACTCTTTGTTGTCACAAGTGTGCTCTTTTGTACCTGTAACCACACCCAACTGTTGTGTCACGGTGTACCGACACACCCTTCGGGCATTTAGAAGAAATAGAAACACACCGTAAACACATTGCACTGGCATATTGTCATCCAGCAGATATAAAGAAACAGTGACATTTACTTTGAGTTGTCATTCAGGTTACCAGGTGAATGTAAGTCTAATATTCACTCTCCACCAACTCCAGAGGTAAATGTCTGGCTCTTTAGCTGCTAAATGCTACACTATGTTAACCAGCTAGTCACTAGTAGCTTTGTCTGTCTGCTGTTTGGTGCTGGGCAAGTAGTGTACAGAAGGTTTTTAAAGCTTTTCTGCTGAAAACATCTGCCTGCTATCTGCCTGCTGATTAAAGTAATGAGAGTGAACCAAAACAGGAAAGTTGTGGACTGTAAAAACCAGAACAATGACTTAAAAGACACTGCAGCGCTCTGTAAAGCTGAATGAAACCATAGTGGTTTGTATTGTTTTGTCACATACTAGTGACCCCTTTCACATGCACTAAGTCATATGGTCCATTTGTAAAATAAAATATTGATTAGTAGCTTTAAGTAAGCCTGATTGTCTGAGCCATAACAAAACAATAATGTACTGCAAAGTTTCTGCACTTTTCAGGAAAAAGGAGGGAGATAGAAAAGAGACAAAACATAATATGATCTCTCTCTATATATGGTTTCACATATTATTTGAGTGTCAGATATGTGCATAACATTACTGCATGAAAATTCAGAAGTCACTCAAATACAGTCACATACGAGGAAAAAGAAAGATAAACTGTCCGATGCTCCATCATTTGTATCATGCAGGTTTCTGTCCGGTGTGAAGATTAATGTTTGACAGAGCAGTGATGCATTTCTGCAGAGCAATCTCCATCGCAGCTTTGCAGTCAGCACAAATAAGGTCCACAGGGGCCTGTATGTCTGACATCAGTGTCACACTGATGTCACACTTCCGCAGGGTGTCGAATAAGCTATTCTCAGGTCAACACTCAACAATCATTTCTGCTGTTGCGCCAGACTTCTCAACCTTAACATACTCGTTAATGAATAGCTTTATTATGTTCAGAATGATTTGAGGGACTGTAAGTATGACTGTTTGCATTTTTGCTATTAGTCAAGAAAAAATAATTGCCAAGAAATTACTATTTTGTTGCTCTGATACCATATAAAACACAATGAAACACCTGGCACTGTGTTTTTCAGATGCTCTAGAGAGTCTGTTCCAAGGAAAGAAGAAAAAACCCTCAAAAAGAAACTAAAAGTATTCAGTGATTGAGCAACTTTGTGCTTTTTGTTTACAAAGATACAGATGTCCTAGTCTGCAGAGAGCTTTCTGCCTTCAGGGATTTGTCTTCTTTTTTAGTATCTGACACTGATTATCCCTCCACAACCCCCTTCTCTGAAGAATCTCAAGCTGAGAGGAAGCCAAAGGAATCCCAAGCATGAAGTGGTGACAGGACTGAACAACCCAAGTCTGGACTACAGTCTAGAGGATCTTCTCTTGTGACCGACTGGTCGACCGGCTCACATGCCTTTGCTGTGAAACTAGTTTGACCCACTGTTTTGCAGCTGACTGGTGGCAAAAGTCCTAATTTCCCCCCATCTCTCACCAGTTAACTGCCCTCCTCAACCTGGTCTGTGTCAGAAAGTCAAAATTATGAATATGTTTTCAGTTTATGGTGCAAACAAAATTGTTCCACAAATGAAATGTGTATGATTATCTGAGGAAATATGATGAAACTGAGGTGTATGGTAATGCTCTTCAGTAACTGTAGCAATAAACTACTGTTGCTACATGAATAGGAGACAGAAAAGTAGTCACAAAATGTTTCGCAATTCTTGATAAACTCTACAAAATGAAAACAAAACCAAGTGTAAAGTGAAAAACGTCACAGTTGCTCTCATGACTACTCCCCATTTACCAACAGCATAACTGTGGCTAAATGTTCCTGATTTTTGTGAGGCTATTACCAGGAAATATGGATCATAGATTAGATGAATAGTCATGCCAAAAACGTACATTGACATTAATTACAAAAACCGCCATTGCAACATATTTCTCAGCATCTCAAAAGAGTGATTATCTCCACCAGGGGTAAACGTGGAGTGGATCATGCGTTTGGTCGTGTGTGTGCGTGTATCTGTCCACAGCTAATCTTGCATACTACTGGACCCATGAGCCTAATATTTTTTGTACACATTTATGACTGTTTGCTAAAGAACTTCTCGTGGTTGCGATGATTCACAACCTTTGAAAAACCTATTTCATAACGCCATTTCTTATGAGCCTATCATAAAGCTTAGACTTTCGTCTTTTCGGCAGTCCTAGCCATTTTATAATATGCGTTACAACATAGCAAAAGGCATTTCCCGCAATCGGCCAGGCTAAAAACAAGGTTTACTTAGTCTGCTGCAGGCCATATTTTGGCCTTTGCTGTAGCTCAACAACTGGCATCCATGGAAAAGTTTGGTTTCATCTTGAACCGAAGCGTATATTATGATCAAATAAAGTTAGGCACAATATGACATGAATCAATCCCCGTTTCTGTAATCTTTGCCACCATCTTGACTGACCTACTAAGTGCACTCTTCTTGTGAATTTTAAAACCAGATTAAAGATGTTTTCAAATTAATTTTCATTAACAGTAAATGATGACTGATGCAACAGACTCTGAAGAGAATGTAATTCTGAGAGGCTCAACCACCCATTATTCACCGTTAACTTGAGTTACCTTGTATGTTTAAGTTTCAGACATGAATTTCAGGTAAAAGCAGTTGAGATCAAAACAATTAATGTCAATATCCATATATCAAATATATATAGCAAAAAGTGAGAAATCTGAGGAATATAGGCCATTAGATTAAAGTTCCATGATACAATAATAGTTCAATTTAAGCCTTTGACGGTCACCGTCATCACAGTATGCATTTATGAACTGTAAGCGTGTTAAATAACATGCCAAATGACTTATATGACTATGATATATGACTTTTACTTAAAAAAAGACATGTGTTACAAACACTCCAGTAACATGTTTATAACACCAATTTATAACATGTTCCAACATATAAGACCAGGCCGTCTTTAAAGAGAATCCCCGCCGCAGAGTCTTAGCTTCAGGTGAGCGTAACTTCCCTTTACTGTGGGACTGACAGTGAATTTTGGTTTTCATGCATCTGCCCGACTACTCAGATGCAGGACTGTGAGAGTGATGGGGAGAGGACGGCATCTTATCAGCCAGCTCCAGACCAGCTGAGCCTGTCATATCCGAGCTGGAAATACACAGGGCTTCCAGTAACAGGCCTCGCCCATGGAGCTCTAGCCACAGGATAACAGCATGAACACAAGTAAATATGCTTATTCAAACCTTTTGGCTAAAGGGAGTTTTTAAAAAAAAAAATCCATATGTAACTGGGACAAAGTGAACGCATCAGTAGATAATTAAGTCATCCATAGTGTACAGTTCTGTAACATACCTATAAGCATACAGAGTATCTCCCAGTACTTTAAGACAATCTATAGTTAGTTAGATGAAAGCATAACAAGATATTTACCAGACCAAACCAAGCAAGAATAGTCTTAATAATGGTTGAAAAGCGTCTGTTTGGCTCAGTTTCTGTGAAATTGTGTCGATGAGCAGCTCATATGTACTTCATTTATAATAGAAAATACTCAGTTAATTAAGGTGCTAGCCTACTAGTCAGGTATTTGTCAGTACAGCCATAACTCAAGACACAGGCCTGTATCTATAGTCTCATTATACATATAAGTGGCCAATCTGGATCACACACAGGAACACAGCATTGCACATTTCAGATGATATAAGTAAACAGAAGTAAAGTTTTCTTTTTTTGTTAGAGCGTCGGAGACATTTAAGTTTATTTAGACAGTGAGCTGCTGTCAGACAGACCTTCAATGAAGTCAGCTATGGGGACAACACGTCTTCCAACTGGTTTTTGGTTAAATATTAGCGTATTTACCTGTTTGCGATACGGAGTCCTTAGTGAATTTCCAGTATTAGCAAAAATCATCCTCAGTTCGAATAGGGAGGGTAGTTTTTTTTTTTTTTAGTCAGGCTACAAATGTCTAACGAAATACATCAAACTCCGCGTTTAAGTAGAAAATGAGTTGATATCACCTGCTTACTCCTCTAAAGGACACAAATATAGGACTCTATACATATTATCTGTGTACATAGCCTTATTGTCGTCGACTATCCGGCAACAGAAACCTCCGTAAATTGTCCCAACTTCGATTGCCCAGCCCAGTTTGTTTGACTGGCTTCATTGATTTGCAGTCAGCGCTGCGCAGGACAGAAGCTGCTACGGTGGAAGAAACCATTCCGCCTTTTAGTGTAGGGGTGGTCTTTGAAAAATGATACCAAAATACATAATAGCCCGTATGTCTTTGCTGTAGTTAAGACTCGTAGTAGACTATTTGCATATTTAAAAATATACCCCGGCATTTACGATCATACATACTAGCTTTATTATCAAAACTCACAATATTAAGACACTGTCGTCAACCTCTGTTGTTGTTTGTGTATTAAAGGGCGCATACCTTACATTCCGCCGTGCGGCCGATCCTCCTGGCTGTGATAAGTTGGTTTCAGTGTATGTTTGCAATTTAACGACATACTTGTGATACAATCAGAGGAACGGCATGTGAAATCAAGCTCTGTGTGTAAGCATAATGGGAGTTATTAATGGCAGTGAAGGATTCAAGTCAGTGTGGAGGCGGTGATGGCTCCAATGCAAATGATAAATCAAAACATGCTGTGACGTAAACGTATCCGTATCCTATTCATTTAAGTTATTTGATTGGATGATAAGAAAGAAACAAAGCTCAGAGTTATTTGTAGCATAGGCATGATACGTCTGGATGTACACATGCCTATAAACAACGCCTTCATATACGATAAAAATAGACAATATAGGTTGTATATCAGACTTATTAAGAAGGAGTGATATGGGACAAATGTGTGGTTCGTAATTGAAGTAAAGGATCAGTCCATCCAAATCACAAACATTTCATGGCCCACTGAAAAATGGCATTTGAAAATACAACAATATAATAATCATTATCATTATATTATGATTAACAACAATAATATTCACAATCATGAAACTACTTCCACCAAAGGTAGAAAAATACTGTATTTTCTAGCTAAAAATTCTTGTCAAAAAACTATTAACAGTTAACAGCTAACAATTTATGCAGATTTTCCAGAATAACTAGGGAAGAGAAGTAGCTGATGTGTTTACAGCGCTTTAGCACCACAAACAAAATTCCAGTCACCTCAATCGTATCTGGGTGGCGACAGAAGTCTCACTGGCAGATATTGCAAAACCTCTGAAAATAAAATAGAAACTATCTGCATGTCTATAAACCACTAGAAGTAATTGGAGAAATATGCTTTCTATTTTGGTAAACTGATCCCTCAAGGATTAGATTTCACAGTAGAGTAAAACTTTGTTGAAAGAGGTGGCTTGAGTTAAAGATAGTGTGCAGTGGGATCCTTTGAGTGGTGTGTATGTGTGTGTGTTGTGTTGGGTGGGTGTGTGTGCGTGTGTGTGTAGGAGGTGGGGAGGAGGGTGTTTATTGGAGAAGGTAAGTAGGGAATGTAAGAGGAGCAGGCTGGACTATAAATCAAAAACAATCTACCCACCACTGTCACCCGCTGATTGGAAAAACAACACTGGTGGCAGAAAATGTGAATTAATGGTGACCTTCAGCGAGGTACAAGCACCCTGCTACAACTACTGTCTTGTTATAGTCTCCTGATTTCAGTTTGGATAGCAATTGTTTTGTGTCACCACCGACTACAACTAGAAGAAATAAGACAGATATTAAATATTTTATCTGGTATCTTTCATTAACACATCAAACCCCACATACTGTATGTACTGTGATAATAAAGAACATACAGTGGGTGTGACATACGATACGCCTTTCCTAAATGAACCCGAAGGTCACTGGTAGAGCATATAGAGAAGTCCACCAGGCCAACAGGAGTCAATGGGTCAGCATTAGAGGTCTGATTCAGCATTCTGTTCAGGGTACTAAAGGGGGGCAGGGTAGAAGCAATTGAACCGCCACCTTTTATGAAACAGATAAAGGACAGGTTATCTTTAATCCTTGCGTTTGTGTAGCACAAGAATAACTCTTAAATATGTTATCACCGGTAGACTCATTTTGAGGTTTTATCCAGTTTTTATCCAGAATTAAAATATAAAAAAATTGTGGCTTCACTACGTTCCATATCACAAACTAGACTTGGAGTTAATATCATACTTAAATGTAAAGTCTGCAATACGTATGATACCATAAGATCACTTCAAGCAGGTTGTTTTCTTATGAAATTGCTGCTTTTGCCAATGGAGGAACAAACAGTATCCAGTATCCTAAATCTCAATTACAGATGCAGGTTTAGCTCGCACATACATATTGTAATCACCCAAACAGGCACAAACCTGCAAAGATTAGAAGGTCATTAAAACGCAAACCCATAAACATTGACACACGTATAAAAGCTGCCTCTCGTACATTGGGTATTTCCAAGGGAAATAAAAGTGAGGTTATTTCAGGACATTGTGCTACTTGTTCTCGCTCTTCCTTGAACTAATGAAAACACTCTGTATCTCTACCAGCAAAAAATTTATATGAAAAAAATGTTGCTCTCTGTCCCCACAAATAACATCAACTACAGTTCTCAGCTCAATCTATCATAGGCACAGAGAGACATTTCTTTTCACTTCCTCTGTGTGTCAGATTCCTGAGAAGTGGCACCGGCACAATCAGTGTTGCACAGAGTTTTAACATCCCCAGGAAGCTTTTAGTAACAGCCCTGTACCTTCCCGCCTGGATATAAGAGTTGGGTTGGGTTCTTTGGCAGTAGCAGATTCATTTCCCTTGACTCTTGACTGTAAATATACCACAAAAGAGAGCTGTGAGTTCCTATGTGTGTGTGTCACACAGGAAAAAAAAGGCCACATTCACAACTCTGGTCTTTAATTGAGGAGATGGTGTGGGGGTGGTGTTCATGACAACACTGCTCCGTTATCCAAAATGAATGAGTCTACTGGTTCCATGTAATAGTGACTAACTGAAAATAATTTTTCCTTTTAAATGGCTTAAGAAATTATACATTATGGTAAAATGGTTGAAATTACCGGATGGTTTTCTTTATATCGAACACTGATGATGCAACTTTGTCATCATTTGTACAAGTCCATTGAACTCTGATGTAATATTTATCTGTTTAGGTGTCTTGTTGAGGAATATCCTACAGTTATGAGGATTATACAACATTAGTATACATCCTGTATATGTTTTTATATGTTAGACACACACATTTATGTATTTTGGAACCACTTTCATAGTCTGGCATGGAATTTCTTAAATGAAAAAGCAAGAAAATTCAGAAAGTCAAGGCAACTGTTTGAATAAAATGTGTTGTTATCTCATAAATAAGTTATTCCTCAATGGAAAGAAACACTAAAGCTCTGATGATAAATGACAATTCAGTTTCATTCATCCCCAACATTACTTTCTTCTGCATTTTTGACACATTGTAGTCTTTTTCAATGTTATGTTTTGAAATTGTCCTCCCACACACACAGGTTTGTATCATAAGGTAGTTTTATTTATATAACTTGCTGACATTTTTACACACTTATTCGAAGCTTTTCTGAAACCTTTCTAATCAGTGAGAGGAAATACTTGACAACAGCAGGAAAGGTTTCACTGTGGAGCTTGGCCCTCATTTTACTCCTGTCAAACGTCCCGAGAATGAGAGTCATATGTGTACAAAGGCAGTTCTTTCAGGCCTGACTCTGACATAAAGAGCAGCACCACTGGGCTGTTTCATTGTGTACATTCTGCTGCCAGGCAACTCTCCAAACTTTATTGTAAACCTTGTATAGTGCTGTTCAGCCTCAGCATAATGCCATTGTACACATGCTCACCATGGCAGTTAATGCATTCACCTTAACAACGATTTAAAGTTAAGTTTGGTGGAAGCCATCAACTATTACCAAAATATTACCATTATCACTGATTCCACTGATAACACTGATACATCAGCATTTTTCTACAAAAAATGTGTTATTTCTGTTTTTCATTTGTCAAGTTAGGCTACTTTTCTGCTTTGTTAAGTTTTGTTCTCTCTAAACAATCTATATCCACAGCATACATTTCACAATTGATTTATACATATTGAATAAAATAAGTTTTTTGTTATTTTGAGGCAACTGACTTCAAAGCCAGCATTTTTCCCCTTTTACACACAGATGCTTTATTTGCTCATCTGGTAATCAGTTGAATAATCACAAACAAATCCTACGTGTCCTTATAATCATAAGAGGCACCATGAATGAATGGCCCCTTTCTAAATTCCACCCACTGAGAACTACTCAGTGAGTGCGTTTGAAGATGCACTAATGTACCAAAAAGCATGATTTCCACTACTTTTATAATAGTTAACTGATAGTGTGAATGCAGGGTCTGTGTTGGGTTGGATGGAAATTGCCTATTTGGAGCCTTGAGAGTCCTACTGATAACATTTTCATAAGCTTGAGTAAGGAAGAGCGGTAGAGGTCTGTTTATGTGAATCGAGATGCTTGCAGGTCAGCTGGGGACTTTCCTCCTGACCTAATATTCCATTGTACTTTGTCAGTTTTGTTCCATCTACACTGTTCCATCTACATCCTCATCACTTCATAGGGTACTGTTTTACCCTATGAAGTGATGAGGCTATTATATTATAGTCTGTTGCTATAATATTCTCAGTTCTGAAAATAACTGAGAGCATTTGCAAAATCAACAGATGCAAACTTGCACTTGGTGTTTAGTCAAGACATGTCCTGAACAACAAGAATCCAGCATACTGTGTTTGTATAGATTATGGGGATGAAATCTATATACAGTCAGCCGATTGTGAACATCCCACATGCCTCATCAAGTCCACCCAGTCCCTTGAGAAGATACAGCCAACCCAACACACTGTGGTTTGTGGGTATTAAAGAGTTGATGATTTCCAAGCTTTTCATGACAGAAATACTCAGTGAGGTCTGCTATTCAAATATTCCCGTCACACTCCCACACTGTGGGAAACACACGACTATTGATTTTGTGCTGACATCCGAAACATCTTATCTTATGCTGACAAATTAGAAATCAATGCATGTGTTTAAAGACAACCAGACATATATTGTTGGCTCTCTTTTTCGGGGGTGTTGGACTGTTCACATCTGTCAAACAAAATGAGCAGTTACATAACATAAAACAGACTAAAATATAATTACATTTGACCAAGAGTGAAACATTTGTGTGTAACAGGATACTGTGTATGGTTAACCAGTTCTTTAAAAGACAGTTAAAGAGATATTCAAAGATGTTAGAATTAGTTTGCTTGATGCCCTTTACATTTCATATAATGTTAACAACATTTTGTTCAATGAGAGGTTTGTGGTTTAGCTCTTATGTAACAGGAACAGGGAGAGAACTTCCTCTCACTATCAATCAGGAAATTCTATAAGCATGCAGGAAAGTCTGCAGTATGTCTACATAGACAGAAAACTGTTAAGACCAATGTCTTATTTAATTATGATGCTGATTTCATACAAAATAATCGCTCCTTATACCCATTGCGTGTTCTTGGTCCTCCCTGGAATTTTGAATATAAATAGGATATTTATAGGATGAATAGGATGAATATATAGGAGTCCAGGACAGCTGACGATCATAAAAGATCATAGAATATAGTGACTAATTGTCTAAAATTGTCAGAACTACAGACTATTCTCTCAACATACTCATCCACACGCCATACTCTTCAAATAGCAGGAAGCCCCTGAGGCCAAAGCCTCAACCAAAACAACATTGTGTGCAGCTTTAACTTCACATGGAAACCAAAGTGGCTCACTGGTCTGCTCCGACATCTTGAATGCAGCACTGCTGTACATATCCTGTTTTCATATATTCCTGAAAAATACACATATTGCAACCCTGGACAGTGACAATAAAATTCAGATTAATGAATTGCACACTACCATGCTTGATGCAAACATCAACGAAGAGAATGTGTATAAGGACAAAGAAGAAGGATTTGTTTGTAGTTTTCCTTTTAATTTATAGTTTGTGGGTGTTTTGATGGTGAGGTTTCGCTCCATTCTTCTCAACCTCTTTCTGGGCTCCTGAAATCTGATCTGTGTGTTTCCCCCTGCATTCCTCCCCTCTACTCCTCCCCCGGCATGCCAGAGTCCTCAGCTCTGCCCTCTGTCTGATCTCGCAGCTCTGCAGACCTGGAGCAGACCTACAGCAGACTGTTTATTTTTCTAGACATGGAGGAAACATGGATGAACCCTTCAATGGCTCAAGATTTACTGCTGAGCTCAAGCCAGGCTCCGGTGTGCTGTGTATCTAGAACAGGACCTCCTATAACAGCAAGCTTAGTATCCTTTTCACCCCTGACACGTCACAAAAGACAATGGGATTGCCTGTCTGGGGAATACAGCCTTAGATGATGATACCAGTTGATACACCATGGTTTTGTGTATAGAATTCATCTACTCAACCTGCTAATTGTGGAAATTGAGGGCATAGATCATTCAATGCACCACATGCAGCAGTGTCCTATAATAGACAAAAGGCAAAAATCCACATCTGACCTCACAGATGACTTCTAGTAAGCTTGATGATGCTGAAAAAGGAAACCAACATCTCCCCAGAGATCATTTCTGGTGAAATTTATGAGAGCCCTCTGCACCATGGATGTCCCCTTGTAAGTAGTGATGTCAGGGTATTAGACAAAAGTCACTTTGGGAGGCTCATTTCTCAACAGAAAAAACATTTCTCTGCTCACTTAATTGTATATGTTGAGCGTGCATTTCAGTTTAAAGTGGCTGCATGTAACAGTTATTGATTACTGGTCTGAACAATGGTTCATAATTAATGGAAAGCACCCAACATATGCTTCTTCTTCTTCTTTTCAACAATCAGTATGCATGGGGTTATTAAAGTGCTAATATACTGCCATCTCACAATGCAGGAAATGCACAATGTTGACGGAAATGCTTGACTGTGAAATGTGAGATAGTCGATGACACACAGACGCCTTCCAGCCTGGGTAAGTGTTGTAGATGACAGTAATGCATTGTAGAGCTGGAGAGAATCATTATTTATGAGTCACACAAGGGAGAGTGAAGTAAGTACATTCAGTACTTACTTTGGAAAAAAGAAAGAGAAAGAAACAGAGACAGAGAGATCAAACAGAGCAGATCGCCACATGAAAGAGAACAGAGTATTCATAAATCTGTCTCATCAACTATGCACTTTTCTTTGTCTGGTTTACTTTCACCCAAGCATGACAGGAAGGGTGATAAAGAGTGCATAGCAAAAATATTTTATATTTTCCTTCAATCTGATTTTCTGGTTGTTTTTTTGGGAACATATAAATATCCAGAGCAGCCGCCCATGGGTAATAGAATTTCCTCCTCAGGAAAGAATGAACAAAGAGAGGATTGAGGATTGAACAGAAGGAAAAAAACTACATGATGGGGCTCGAGGTGAATGAAATGACTCATATGCCTCACCCAGTGCTCAATGATCAAATCATTGCTTATCAGTATACCACAGTATGAATGACATTTATTTTTTACCAGAACCACAAGACAAGGGTTACGTCAGATTGCCATAAATCTAGAGTTCAAAGCAACCATAAAAAATATGTGAAAACCTTAAAGTGGCCCGCTGTTCTCTTGCCTAAAGGAATCAGGGTTTATTTTTTATCTGAATTGGGGTCATTTGCCGCGATCTGGGTGTGTAAGTCATTCTCCGCATGAGCAGAGGTTGAGGTTGGAATGTCAGCGAGGGTCAGAGACGACAACCTTTGTGGCAGGACGCTAGAAAACGATCCACGCAGGAGCCAGGCCACTGGAGCCCCGCTGTGCTGGACTGGCCATACGAAGATCTGCAGACCACTAATTCATACCCAGACTGATGATGGAGACGAGAAACACTCATCCACTTATCATGCTCTGTCATTTGTAGACAGTTCTGGATGAAATGATTTAAAGGCCAATTTAACCCAACACATACCCACTAATGTATAACAATTTAAAAACCAAAAGAAAATGTATGAGCTGTTTTGAGTGCATTTAAACAAGAAATATGAATTGTTTCCAAATTATGAACTGCTGAACGTCGTCCATCAGTCTAGCACAAAAATTGAACCTTTACCCAGTTTCTTTCTCAGAGAGGAAATAAATACGTCAATCAAAAATTCCAACATCTGCACCTCCGGGCCAAGTTAAAGTAACAGACAGCTGTGTGAGAAAGTTAGATAATGAAATATGCAAAAATATCCCAAGAGATGTTATTACATGTCCATGAGAAAGGAACAAAATCTGTATTGTCGGCCAACGGACATATTTTAAAAGCATTATGAGCACAATTTGATGCAAGTCGAGCTATCTTTGGAAATCTATGTGAAAATATATCACTATTGATACATTTTTGACACTTGCAGTAAATTATATCACTTTTTATTAAAATAGTCTCTTGTGGTGTAAAAAAAAAAGATAAACTATTCTTCATTAGATCAACTTCTGATTATGTTGTAATTAAGAAATATGTGTTTTCATATCCTCAGACATCAAAGAGGCTTTAGATAATTTGCGATTTACATGAATACATATGGACCTCTATCAGCAAGCAAGAAATAAGAGCAAAAATCAGCAATTATTTTTGCAATACAGATATGAACCCCAGCTTCTTGTTTCCACGCTGCTGCTTCATAACCACTTCAAATGATCACTTTTATTTATACGTCACACATATTTCATTATGAAGTTGGTTGTTAAGTTTCTGTTTTGCTGAAATGTTTCTATGACTTGTTTCATTTAGTTTTATAGTTTCAGTAAGTGGCACATCACCATCCTGTAACAAAGGTTACAGAAGTGAAATTAGTCCCTGTTACATATTCAGAAGATACTAGATCTCAGTGAGTCACTCTCAGCTGCCATCTACTGGTTATTCTTTCTCTGTTGCTAGTGTTTCTTGGGCTGGCACTTGCTGGGAAGAGAGTCCTCGCTGCAGAACACATTGCAGTCTGGGATGTGGGTGCATTTAGTGAAAGTCATAGGTGATACAGAGCAGATGTATAAACCTGAATCATGTGCAGTCTACATTAAACAATTGAGGTTTGGAGAAATCTAAAAGCAGTAGTAAACGGGAGGGGATGCAGATGGCAGTTACCATAACTCAAAATAGTCAAACTTCACTAAGCATTGTATTGCATTATTTATTGCTACTGTATATTCATGTTGCAACAATCATGCATAAGGAAAAATGTCTTTATGAATAGGGAAAATGTCATTAAGGCATAATGAAAAACAAGTTGCCTTGTTTATACAAATTGTATTGAGGTGGTATTGATGGGAGATAATAACTACAAATAATGTTTAATATAAACTAAAATATTTTATAATGATGACTTTTAAAGGAAATGAAAAGAACCTAGCAAAACAAAAGCGAAAGAAAATACAGCGACTGAAAATGATCATTGTGGTTGAGTAAATTAAGTATTAATGTGTGACTCTTTGTTTCTTTGTAAAAATAATTCTTGCCACTCATTTTACAAACTTAAAGTTAACAGACTTCATCAGTCCTAACTGAGAAAAGAAAGATCAACAGTTCTTGCTGATCAGGGATTTCACAAGTTTGGCTCTGAAGAGGTGACAGAAGTGCATTGGAAGGAGTACACTGAGGCCTTAACATCACATGTAACTGTGTGTTGGCCTCAACATAAGAACTTAATCCCATGCAGTGAACGCTGTGGCCACACATGACCTTGTTTGATATCACCAGAGGGCAACATAGCTAAGCAAAGCCCACCTCTATATACTGGTTATCTGTTGAACTGACAGTGTCACTGGATTTTTTTTTTTTATAAATAATTTATTATTTTTATACATCTTCCTGTGCTTGCTTTAGTTTACCTGTTGTCACAGATTGATGTCTCTTTGGTAATCTATTGTGTGGTGGCAGGTAAACTCAACTTTTCTAAAAGTAAGCCATTAAGACTTTTGGTTGCTGCAGCTTTCCTCCCAAATGATGCTGAGTAGAGATGAAACCAAATGTCTGTGAAGATTCTCAGCCATCCACGTCAGGGTATATCCAGAAGGTGAAACATCTTTCTACATCCTGCTCTTGACTCAACCTTTCTGAATAAAGATGAAACTAAAGATTATTTTCATTATCAATTAATCTACCAGTTATTTCTTCGACTATAAAATCTCAGCAAACAGTGATAAATGCCCATCACAATTTCACATAGCCAATGGTGATTTCCTCAAATGACTTGTTTTGGTTGACCAACAGTCTTAACCAAAAGATATTATGTTTACTATCATAGAGGACTAAGAAAAACAAAAAAATATTCACATTTAAGAAGCTAAATACTTTATTTTTAAAAAAGGCTAAGTCATTTTCTAAAACAGCTGGTTACTGTAGATTTTAGCAGATGTTACTCAAACAGGATTAGATAGTGGAATTGAATAGCTAGTAAGTACTTAAGTACTTAAGTAAGCTAGTAAGGCAGGAGGCCGTGTATATGGGATCAATTCAAAATGACATGTTCATCATAATGACAGAACGTGTCCGTGTGGCTCATCTGTGTGTTTTTAATAGTATATAAAGGATTTGGCTACTGTGCTTGTAAAGAGGATCAAGTAATTTCTGGGTTTGGTCTTTTCACAGGATTTGTTGACAATAAGTGAAATATAGAATATCACCAGATTTATCCTTTAAGTGACTATATGGACACAACTACTCAGAAATGCACTTATACTGGCTAATAACTGATCTATAAATCATTAGTAAATGATTTATTAACCATTAATAAAGCCAATAGTTACAACTCATAAGCCCTTTTTAAAGTTTGATTTATTAGCACATGCATGACTAAATGAATATGTTTGTATTAAATTTGCTGTTGGGCCCCTGTTGTAGTTACTATCAAACAGTGCACACAGGACAGATGTCAATTTTTATTATATTTTACACAGAGACTCAAAAACTAACCAGGGCTCCTGCTGGAGCAACACCTGCTGTGGATGTATCAATTAGTTATTGACAATTTGATGAAACTCAACTTTATTTATTCACATAAACACAAAATAAACTATAACAATAAAGGTTTTAGTTGACAGATCCCCTCTGCAAGATAGGATCACAAGATTACTGGAATAATCCAGGACCCAGTTGATATAGTGGTGCAGGCTAATGATATTACAAAAAGCCAACAGACACAGAGCAGGAGTTGCAGTTTGCCCACTTTGCAGGTTCATGAGTGTACTTTTATATTGCCTTATTTTTCTTTTATAATGTGTCTTTTTTATGCATGCTGATATTGTTTTCTATATGACAAGGCAGGCTAAGCAGGAGGTGGATGTTAAATAATGATGATAGACAGAAAACTGCTGGAGAATAAGGTGAGCACAGTGACTGTAGTTTGGGGACAGTTTTCGCACAGCAGACGGTTTGCAGACGCGTCGGGCTGGAAGAACCCTCAACCAGCTAACCACCCTGAGCTCCTCAGAGCTGCGCGCTGATTGGCCACGATCGAGTAAAGGCGGAAGTCTACAGAGCAGGGGGATTCCCCGAGGGAAGTTCCCAACTCAAGTAGGCTATGTAAAACATACATTGCCATATCCTCTCTAGCTCTTCGTAACTTTGCATCGGAAGACTAAACCAGGCGACGAATCTGGCGTCAACACAAATATATTCGACTTTAAGCGTTACTCGAATGAAGGTAAGAGGATCCTCACTTGCAGCAGAGATGTAAACTGATATATGGAGCCGTTGTTAGGTCACTTTATAAACCGGTTGAATGGGCTATGTGGCTAACTAGCCAGTTACAGTTTACAGAATACGGAACTGTGTTGATTAGGTTTTGAACGACACTTTAAAAATGCTACGCTAGTGTCTCATAAGGCTCAAACGCCAGTCAATGTCTTCTCTAACTCAGTCTTTCGGCTTTGCTGTAGCTTCACTGATGTGTTGCCTAGTATCACTGACAGCCACTGTGTTACTATGACATGTACTATGAAGATTGATCAATAATTTATGAGGTGTTTTGGGTGAGAGTGATGTCGGCGTCTTTCTTGTCCATGTTAACTATTACAACAGTATGTATGGAGCTGCAATTGTCACAAAATTACTCAAAAGTTGCCTGAACAACAGTAGTGACACTGGACAAGAAAACACTGTAAAAAAAAAAGTAAGGATAATCTAGGTCAGAGTTTTTATACTTGCAGGGCAAGAAGATGCATGAGTAACCTTATTTATTTAAAATCCTTTTAATAGCTCATAAGCATCTTTATCTCCTCATTTTTCTTACAAAACCCTGAACAAAGCAGCAATTGTTGAAATGTGAATACAATTTGGCTTTTGCACGAAAGCTGATAATCCACCAGAACTGCTAATATTCTTTGGTGGTAAATAGAGATAGTATGTTTACTCAATGTTGGCACAGTTTTGCCATTGCGTCATATTTGGCAGCACTTTAAGGATTTATTGACTTTCTTTTTATTATCTGAAAGCATGTGAATACAGGTTGACCACTGTTTGTGCAAACAGTACATTTTAAAATAAGCAAAATATCACCATATCCATGCTTTTTTTCACTCGTTAACAATAATACTGTCTTTAGGACTGTGTTTCTTTTGGAATGAATTCTTGCCACGTTTTATAACGCCGCCTGTGACTTCACTCATAGGGCTCATGTCTGCTGTGTCAGTGATGATTGTGGAGCACACGGCATGGAAAGGAACATCGGAGACCAGCTCAACAAAGCTTTTGAAGCTTATCGCCAGGTCTCCATTGAAAAGGACAATGCTAAAAAGCAGCTGCAGCAAATGGTAACGACACAAAGACAACTGCTTTTCAAACATTGTGTGAAATGAGCCAAATATTAGCAATATAGCACAAATAATGAGTGACAGATTACCTTTGCATTGCCAGTTTTACAAGAAAGGTTTTGTAATTGACTTAATGGGAGTGTGTTTACTATTTTTATGTCTGTTAACAGTAGAAAGGCAATAAATGTTTTTTTAAAAACATACTAATTACTTCTATGTTTATATGAAAATGTGACACACACAGATGTATAGGCATAGACCAGATTGCAGATATTCGTGCTAGAAAATTAATGGAAACCTCATTTTTACAGACTGAATATTATGAGCAATACACTCAAAAACTTCAAAAGCAGATAGACGACCAGCAGCAGTTGATTTCAGTACTTGAAGCTCAGTTGTCAGCAACAAGGAAACCATCAGGTTAGTGAGATGTGCCAGATGAACTCTGCTGACATTGTATGCTGACAAGATAATGTACTCTTACTATGTATTGCATTCTCAACAGATTGTCATGAATTAGATAAGACCACATTATACTTAATCTGTTTCATCTAGCATCCATGTACGTACTGTTAATTTGCACTCTTTTGGATTCTAAGGAGAGATGAAATGTGAGCCTTGCAACCATCTCGTTGATGGGGCCAGCACTTATAGGAAAACCCAGTACCCGGTATGTCCACTGTGCTATAGTGTGCCCCCTCTACATCTGCATTTATGTGGAAACTGCATTATGATAGCTCCAAAACATTGTCACACTTGAAATTATGCATGCAGAGCTTCCTCTCTTTCTCTCTCTCTCTCTCTCTCTCTCTCTCTCTCTCACACACACACACACACACGTTTACTTAGGCCACTTTTGGGGACATTACACAGACGTACTGTACATTCATTTCCTGGAGATTTACCCTAACCATAACCATAACCACTACTCTCCTAACCCTAACCCTTACCCTAACCTTAACCACTGACCCAAAATTCAGCTTTTTCCAAATTGGGGACACAGCTTTTGTCCCCAATTGGACAAGCTGTCCCCAATTAACTACCGGTCTTAAGTCTGAAATTTGTCCCCGAAAGCAACCTATGACAGACCACACACACACACACACACACACACACACACACACACACAATTGATAGCACTTCTGCTTGAATGTACTGCACTTGTGTCAACAAGGATGTTAAAGGAGGACACTATGCACAATATCCAATGATTATAGCAGTAACCCTAATATGGTTGATCCATGTGTGATCCATGCATACTGTCAGACAACTTTGACCATTGTCCTTGTGACTGCAGGGTTTCAGCATCATCACTTAACTTAACTTAACTTCTTTCTTTCATCTCTGTAACTATCTGGCTGTACAGCACAAGTCAGCCACACTAGTCTAGTTTTTTCAACCCTTGTTTACACAATTCACAGGCAGTTCGCAGATAATTTCATGACAGTTGATAGAAATTCTGTTCTTGTTCAGGCGTTTGCACTAATAATAAAGGGAATGTCCGTATGTTTTCATAACTTTACCATGCTTTTGAAGGGACCTTGCTGCTATAAATGTATCCACTCTCTGTTTTACTCCACACAAGGTGTATCCACTTTTACTTCACCAGATGGTGCTAGAGGATAATATCGCTGCACAGTTCAGCAGCTCTAGCTTTGCTGTTATTATTATGATCAGAGAACACTTTCCACCAGTAAACTGATATTTGTACTGTTTAAATAAAACTGCAGATGTACTTACAATATGCCCTCGGATAATTTTTGCTAATGATCACTATAAATGTAATGTGTCTTTTTTCAGGAGAATATGGGCACTGTTGCTGTTGCTCCTATTATGCCAGTCAACAGCAGCGTTGACTAGTATGTGTCTCTCCTTGCACAAAGCCTTTTTTTTAAAAAAAAACATGGACATTACAGTTAAAGTATGCATTTTTTTTCTCACTCCTTATCTATTTGTTTGTCAGTCAGGACATGCTGGATGCATTTGAGGCAATTCAAGGGAAATTCCGGCAGATTCGGTCTCTAACCAGAAGACAAAAAGATCACCTAAAAAGATTCCATGGAGGAAATGATACATCAAATGGTAATATTATTATTTTCTGAATATTGCCTGCAGTTTTGCAAGGGCTGAACTGAAATCCAGTTATTTTATTAATTCAGTAATTTGAAAGATAATGTGTTGAATTGAAATATGTTTGTATATGTCATAACCACTTGTGAGTCTACTAGCTTTTGATTTGTTTGTTTAAAAAAAATATAGCAGCGCCTTAAATAGGACTGTACATGAATGCCTCATTGCCCCCTTGAACCATGGCTGGCCACCTCATAAATACATATACTAATTCCAATGACAAATGCACAGTGTTAGCTCTGAAGACTAGCTGTAAAATTAATAACATGAATGTTCATATAATAATTAATATAAATGTTGTCTGTATTACATATTTGGAAGGATGTGAATTAGAATCTTTCTGAGATATTTTTTTTAAATGTGTGCAACATCTCAAATCAGTGCCAACCTCAAATGTTCTCAAAGCTGGACTGGAATACATGAACATGTTTACTGAGACAGAAAAACTGTGTGAAAACCAAATGTTTTTCTGCTGTCTGACAGATCAGCAGTTCTCCATGCCTATCCAGTGCACAGACCGTACAGCAGAGGCAGAGACACCCTTTTCCTCAGCGTTAAGGTCAGCAGTGGATCCGCCTACATCTCTGGCATCTCGCGGTGCCAGTCCTGAGGACAGGGACTTGGTAGACTCTCTCACCAAACTCAGTGTCAAATTCCCGCCCTCTACGGACAGTGAATATGACTTCCTGAACAGTACCCCAGAGAGACACATTGGTCTGCCCATGAAGCGGCCTCTCAGTAGTGTCCCCACTGCATTGCCAGAGGAGCCTCTGGAACAGCCCATGCCTTTTGTCTACCGTACACTCTCCTCCCACTCAGCATCATCTTCGCTCTCCCAGGAGAGCGTACGGGGACCCCAGCAGGTGAGAATCACAGGAGAAGGTCTGAGAAAACTAGTAGCAAATTATCAGTTTCTGATTGGTCTTCGCTAATGGAGGAGTGAAACAGTGTGAAGTCCAAAAAAAAAAAAAATCCCCTTGGCTTAAGTTGAAACGCATTACTGTGTAATGAGTGCTGATTCTTTTTTTTACTTGAGCATGGATGCTCTGGTTATATTTGGCATATTTGCTGCAAAGTGTGAGCCAGATGGAAGCACATTACAGTGTCAGAATCTGATGAAACAAGTATGATGGTTAAGTGGGATTTTATTTGCTGATTTGTATAAATGCCTATTAAAAAATTGTGAATGACATGCAGTAAGATCAGAAAGTTGGTCCAGTTTTTCATAATATGATTCTTTCCCTGGATTACATCAACACAGGCGTTTATAGTAGGCATGATAGCTTGGATGACCACATAAATAGTAAGATAATTAAACACTTGAGAATAGCTTTTTGCCTTGACTGTTTGTTCATACTATTGGGTTGACAGAGGACATGTTCTTGTATTCCTTAAAGTAACAGATACTGGTCCAGCATGCTTTAATAGAGTGAGTGTAAGGATTGTTTAGTGTATGAATAATATATTGTTGTCTTTGATTCATCCTGCCCTGCAGCCTCTCTGGAGTCCTGAGCTGTGTGATGCAGGTGGCGTGGAGGGGACAGAGCTGGTGGCGCCTCAGAACAGCAGTCCTGATAAATGTGCTTTCTGCCACGCTGTGGTTCCTCAGGACCAAATGAACAGCCACCTCTACTCGCATTTCTCTCCTAAGAATGAAGCCGGCAATTGACAGTAGGAGCAGAGACTGATGGGCCAAGGCCACAACTACTCCAAGACTTACTGTATTCATGGTCTAGTCTTGCCTACCATGAAGTACATGCGCTGTACTGGATTTGAAATGACACTGCAATAAGACTTGAATCCATTTATTTAATGTTGAAGAATTGAATGGTACAGTTTCTCGCCCATTATATTTTTCTAATACTGTGCTGAGGTTTTACTCTAGTAAGTGACAATGATGCATAATATGGTATATATGAGCAAATAAAATCAACATTTACTCTTGCAACATTTTTTATCATTTGAATCGTTTTCAACATGCAAATATAAAACAAGTTGGGATACTTGTAAGTGTATCCATACATAAAGACATACAGTAAGGTGGAAACTTTTTTTTTTTTTTTTAACATGTTTGTATATTTTTATTTTAAAACATAACCTGCATTAATAATTTTCTTCATCATCATCATCATTTTAAATGGAAAAATGCAATAATGCAATAGTTCCCAGTGAAATAGGACACCTTTTTTAGGTTGGCATCAGGATTTTATCTCTTATAGAACACTTCCATATGTTGTGTATTGATGCCAACAATATGCATTAAATCACTCAAATGTTAACCATTCAGGCTTTTCTAGGACGCCAGACACGTTGATTAGCACAATTTTCACATGAATTCCCATCGTACTTGTTCTTCCATGTCATATACATGAGCCAGGATAATTTGTAGCAGCTGTATGTCAGAGTTGATGCAGAGTTGGAAAGATTTACAACTTTGAAATTAGTTAGAAAGTTAGTTTGCCATATGTTCATTGAAACTGGCTTTCACAGATAGCAACACATAACATTAGACATAAACACAATGTTCAATCAGATGGCCAATTGCCTTGCTACTTGTATACTAATCGTCTTACCTTTTGGCATAATTATTATTTTGTATTTACCTATTTTATTGGATAATGTGGCATAATGCTCTATAAAGTTTTAACATGAGACATTCTAGATTTGCAGGTGTCAGTAATAATATACACGTACATGTAAATAATTGTGGATTCTTTTAAACAGCAGCATCAGCTTTTGACTTCTGTGGTATTTATTCACACTTTTGCAAACAATCGCATTTTACTTTCACTATTCAGTCGAGACAATGTTCGAGGAAATGGGGACCCTGTGTGTGTTGGAACACTGTGTTGTGCAGAGAGGACCTTGCAGCCCCTCAGCTATGGGCTGGTAACACCAGGTGCGGAGTAGATGAGCTGGTGTGAAGACTGCAAACAACCTTTTTTTTTTTTTTTTTTTACCTCTTCCCAAGCATTGGGTATTATAAATCACTTCTAATAATCAAATACTGTGTAATAGACTGATTGATTTGTTATTTCAACCTCGGTTGATATTTGGCACTGAGCATTTCGCTGTGTTTCATAAATAGCTCAGAAGGGTGTGCTATCAACTCTTCCCAACTAATGAGTAATTAAGACAGAGAACAGCAAATGTCTCTTAAACACTACTAAAACACAACATATCATCTACGTGAAGGAAAAGAGTGATCATACTTGGTGTATTTGTATACTGTAGGTGAATATTACATATTGATCTCATGTAATGTGTCAAACGTGAAACATGTTTATTTTAGAGTGACATAAACCACATAATTTTACATTTCACATCACGACACGGAAAACTGAGGAGAGAATTTATTCACGTTTTCCTGGCAAATACATATCCCTAATGATCCTCTCTGGTTAATCTGTGAAGAGTTGAACATTGTGCAGCCTGCATGCTTTTCTCTCTGGGATCATGAACAGCTGCTTGCTCATAATTATGTTGTCATTCATTGTTATTTGGAAGAGGAAACTTGTACTGACAGCTAGGATTTGTGTGTGTGTGTGTGTATTTTTGTACACTGCATCGTATCTTTACTTGCTTATGTGTATACATGAATATGAGCTGTTTGAGAAAAGTCCATGTTAGCTCTAAGACACCGTTATTCCCATCGTTTCCAGTAGCTTGAATTTTGAGATGTATGTGTCATCTTTATCCTTGGGACTAGAGGCAGTAGATTTGAAATAGATTTAAGAGATATAAAGAAAATGAAAGAGGACAAAAAGGGAGGAAGATATGGATTGAGACGGAGAAGTAGCAGGCTGATTACAAGGTGTCAAAATTGCCAGGAGCAAGAAGGTGAAAGCAATCAGGGGTGAGAAGAGTGCAGCATTCGTGAGGGGCAACTAATTATCCATCTCATTTGTGGAGAGAAGCATTTGAGGCAGCTCTAGCCCACTGAATGGTGACAGATTGGTGCGGAGGAGAGGGGAGGTGTTAGAACAATGGAGCCCAGCTCACCATCATTACTGCATGCTAATCAGCAGTGCTTCTGCAGCACCAGTCGGTGTTGCAGAGAGTTCGGGGAGACAGGGAAGTCACCGGCTTCAGGGGACCACAGCCATTTCCAAGTAGAAAGGAGAGGGAGGAAACTGACGCACAGTAGCTTATATGTTGGCACTCTCCCATTGCTTATTTCAGCTTGTAGGTTATCCTATGTAAAGCTAGATATCTGTGGCCTGTGTTATTATCGTGTTAATGCATCGTGAGCTGATTGTGCCAGAGTGTTTTTAAGTGGATGGAGTGGAATAATTGGTCACTATATGTAAAACACAATATTTATGTTCGTGTCATTAAAAGTTAAATAATAAATGGCAATCAGTAAAATTGGTTTTGAGATTTTAGACAGTAACAGTATAATTCAAATGCCCCCCATTTACCCAAATGTCCATGACACTTAAATTCACCTTCTGTCTATGAATGCATATTGACTTTAAAATAATAAAAGTAAATAATGACAAAAAAGAAAAAAAGCATTGATCAGCAATAAAGGGAAAATGAACAGATTATACTAACATCAGAAAGAAAATAACACAGCACTTTAAAAAGGCCTTTTTTTGAAAAAAAAAAAAAAAAAAAAAGGAAACAGACTTTTTAAAGAGATGCTGTAATTGTCACTGATTGATTGTAAAAAAAAAAAAAAATACAAATAGCATTATTATTACTGAATGAAATGTAATATGCAAACTGATTTATATGTATGCTGCACATATGGATCGGTTTTCTCAGGATGTCATCTTTTTCTGTCACTTGCTTGGTTATTTATATCCAGCTGTGTTCAGAATGAATTAAATTCTGTCATATATGGCTACATGCAGGATCACCACACAACAATAGTGTTTAAAGATGGAAATACAGCTGTGTATTTCTGTTTTGAGCAAAACACATAGTCATTCTGTAGTAACGGTACCTTTTTCATAACCACATTAAATTTTTTTTGTTTAGCTGGATGAGTTTTCATCTTGTGATGATTATTGGAAAGCGCTGTTACATTAAAAGGGCAATGCATAACGCAAATTATACAAAAGGGTAGCCCCACAACCAATCAAACCACTAAATCAAAACCTGTTATTACTACTAAACTGCTTCATATGCCTGTTAATATAAGTACTAACATTGCGCATAAACTACTATTGTTTATATGAAGGTTTGTTGACACTAATAATGGTTGTATACACATTTGTAAAAAAAAAAGGTATATATTCTTGTTCTGCAAAATACTGAAAATGCACTGAAAAGTTCTCTTCAGTAATGTATCTGAATATACTTGAATTTTTGTTTTAGTTGATATAATGGCTATTCACCAGTTTCTTCTGCTTTGTTCTAAACACATATTTACAGTATTTATATTGTATATAAGATATAATATATAGCATATATAATATAAAGTTTTTGACACACAACGATCTGCAGTAGTTCTTGTATTTATATAACATTATATCTGTGTATGTTTGAATTGAACTCAATAAAACTTATTTTGAACATTAAAAAATATAAGTAGAAATAAAACAAAAATAACTAATTAACAATGAACATGTGCAAAAGATTCAATAAATAACATAAATAAACATTTCATGTCTGAAAAGGAGTAGGAAGATAGTCCTATTCTAAACTAATCAATCAACTTAGAGATTCACATAGTCCAACTATCCGTCCAGTGTCCATCATACACAAGTAAACCTCTTTGTTCATCCTCTTCATACATAATCAAACACCACCAAATAAAGAATGTGAAAAAAAGAAAGCCACTAATAACGATGTGACCATTAGCCAACGTTACATTCCTCTTCCTCATTTCTGTGCCTCGCAAACATTGTTTTTTTTTGTACATCTTTCTAAACTGTGTGCTATTTTTACTGTTTGATTTCTTCATCCAGACCATTCCACACAGTCACCCCACAAACTGACACATACTTTTAAGATTCGTGCGAACACAACTTTGTTTCAAATTAAATCTTCCTCTTAAGTTACAACAATCCTCTCTGTCTAAGAACGGTTTTTGTTGCCAGGAAGTAAATTATTTCTCGCTTTGTACATTGTTTGTGCAGTCTTAAATTCCACTAGATGCTTAAACTTCAGAGCATGTGACTTTAAAAAGAGCTTGTTATTGTGTTCACAGTATTCTACATTGTTTACTATGCTTATGGCTCTTTTTTGTAGTATGCATAATGATTGTAAGGTGCTTATGTAGGTGTTACCCCACAGTAATTCAGATACGGTAATACAAGTGAACAATACAGAGTGTACAATGCTTTATTTGGAATGGATGGGGTTTGGATACTGACTTTAATTAATATCAAGCAATTAGTGCTTGTGATATAATTTTAAACAGCAATAAAATGAAAAATATCTCAACGCTATGAAACAAACATACCTTTTTCTTTATTGGCCTGTAATTGGGTTGTAATTGCAGTAGCCATGATATACCACTCCACTAAGTCATTATTTTCGACAATTACCCTTCTAAATATTTAAACAATGTTTATCAGATCGTGCCATTGTCAAAAAAAAATATAACACAAGTGAGGGAAAAAAAGAGATTGTTAAAGGGTTTAATCAAATGGAAACAAAACAGAGAGATAGCAAGTGGATTAAGGTCACCTGGCTAGAATGCCCTCTTCACATCAATGTCATTTAGATAATTAACAACTTAGGAGAGAAGCATATTCAACTGTCTGTGCACTGGTCACCGTTGGCATGAGAGACTGCCAACTCTCATGGCGTTATGAGCTGAGAGTATCACCTCACAGTTGTCTTGCCACGCGTTGGGCTCCTCGTGCTCCCTGTGCAGAAGCGGTGGAGCTGACTTTTGTGTTCGATTAAATGTGTTGAATCCATTGCTGCCTGTGCAAAGTCTCAGAACAGCCCCTCTCCATTGTGTTTGTTTCAGCGCTGGTCTGAGAGCCCTGATTTCTGGAGCAGAGATTTGGCAGTCACAGCAAGTGATGACAGAGGCAGTGGTGATATCGCACCCAGAACCCCAAAGGAGGCTCACATTTCAGGCGCATGAGAGGCTCGTTCAATACACAGAACGCAAAAACACTGATCAGTGGAGTTTTGATGATGCCATTGTTCTGAAAATCACATTGTTCAGCCACTACAGTGAAGACTACTTTTACATGTTCACTTAAGGGGCGGGGGGAGGTTGGCATGTTGGACATTAATAAACTTCTGAACTTTTTGAAGACATTTGGCTGCCAATTTGAAATAATTGTAAAGACTGAAAGTCTGGCTCTCAAGATGTCACCATCCTGTTATTTTATTGTCGCTGTTAAATCAGTCTAGGTTGTTTTTCTTTTTGACACGTGGGGGTGGGTTGGAGCATGGGGATGTTTGCAGAATGGTAACTTGCAATTCAAGGGTTAAGGCAGCATGAAAGAATCCATTCTCGGTTTAATGACCTAGCCTTGCTGGGCGAGGACGACAGGGAACATGCTCTTGACTTGTACTGAATTTGCCAATTAACACCTCCAATAACAGGCTGCCTCTGAACATCACCAATGTAGAAGGAGGAGGAGCAGCTCTCATGCACTTTGTTTTTCAGCCTCTGATCCTGTAATGATAAGGTCTGTGATTTCTTCATACACTGAAAATTATTTTTTTCTTATTTACTGATTGGTAAAATTTCTTTCATAGAAGAATTTTTGTCTGAATAGTTGCAATACCTTTGAGATAATTCCTCAGTTCATGAGATGTGTGGTCACTGACTATAAGACTGGCAATGATGTTGGAAATATTTTATTTTTCCACGTGCCGCATTAATCCTTATGTACTATTTTTCGCACATGCCCATATGGCCATGTGCAGCTTCAATTAGACACATGTATCTAAGATACACCGTGCTTGATTATTGTTCTACATGAAAATACAAAATAACAGCACTGTATTTTATAGATTTATCTGAAAAGATCTGTCCCTTCAAATAAGGTCCCCATGCCAGTCACCCCTCTGGTTTCACACATGCTTATCAGACTCCCAAACAACACCTAGTACAGGTGTGAATATCAAAATCCCCAGTGAAAATCACAGTGGGTACTCTCGAGTTGTCCTCGGAGTCCTCTTACATGCAGTAGTGGCTTTGCATCGGGGCCCAGATGTGGCTGGCGAACAGCAACTGCAGAAACACCTTGGCTAAGTGTAAGGTGGACATCCTATCACCAAATGTGCTTAATGACTGAAAAATCACCACCCAGATCTAATTGAAAAAGGCGCCTAAGTTTACAGTAGCTGGTTATTGCCCAGTTAAATCACACCATAACACAGTAGTTTCACAATTCATTAGCAGGTACTTTAACAATATACAATAATTGAAAAATGGCTACATAATTGATAGCAGTTCACACTGTAGGGAAAGTGCAGCGATCCATCTAATGTTAGTAATAAAGTGTAGTGGCTTAGGATACACAAGATAACACTTGAGGTGTGAGTTGTGTACAGTAGTGATGACAAAGGCCTTGTCCTAACACTTTGTCAACATAACAGATACAAACACTGCGAAGATGTTAGTCATATTAATGTTAGTGGGGCTGAAGAGATTCACAATGCACCTCCTCAGGGTTAGCACACCATAGCTGTCTTATTCTCATGCTGACCACCTTTGTGTCATGTGTAGAAGAATATGAACCTTGTTAGAGATGCTACATACAATCAATTCATTTATTCAGTGTTAAGAAACCATCTGGCTTGATTAGAGCTGAAAGTCATCCTGGCAGGCCAGTTTCCTGACTGACACCTCATAGAATTAGTGGGAGGACGGCTTAATTTACTGTCTTTGCTCACATCAGACTACGTGGCTCATCTCACTGTATTCTAAAGCTCAAATATGAATTGTAAAGTCCTCCATGAGTCCCGTTTACCTTAAGTCTTTGTCACGGCATTAAACAGATTCAGCATGTCTGAGTTGTTGTTTATTAGTCTTAGATAGTGAGATATAACACTTTTTGTGTTCTCTTTGTGGAAGCTGTGAAAATGACACGCCATATGTAATACACTTGCTTGCTGTTGGTCTTGCCAATTCCCCCAAGATCAGGAATTCCTGTGCCAATGCTCACACTCTCTCTTTGTCCTTGTGATTTGATTGAGCTTGTTGGGTTGGATGTGTTTCTTTTTGAAGCTGTGTCTGGTGTTTAGCTGTTGATTTGATGTCACTCGCAGTCCGGTTAAAATAACTATTTGAACCAGAACATACGTGTTCAGATGTGCCTCCAAGCACAGTTGTTATAATCAGTAAAAGATAGTCAAAGCACTGAAAAAAAAAAGCTGAAATAAAAACAAACCTGAATTAGAGTATAGTAAGCAAGTAGTGCAAAGCAAAAGGGGGGCAGATATAGATGAACCAAAGCATATTCCTGAAATGTTTTTTCTCGTCTGCACAAAACAAATTGGCTGCATATTTTGTTCACACCTTGTGTAACCTGGGGATAGCAAGCGCAATTCTCCCTCGTCATACCTGTGACAACAACCTGCAAAGTGCTCCCAGTGCCCTAATCTGCAAGGCAGAGACCTGCTGCTGCTGCTGCTGCATGTACATGTTGTTTTCCTCTTCCTTAGCTGCTTGTCCCTGTGGTTTTTACATTTACACACCCACCAGAATCACACAAGGTAAAAGAGAATATGCGAGTATCTCACAAGCTACCAAGTTTTTTTTTCCCCCTCAAAAACATGTTAGCTTTCAATAGAAAGCAATAAAGGCATACTGATGGTGTTTGATTTAGAAATGGCAGTCAGACCATGATTTTAGCATCAACAGATGGCCAGTTGATTGGTTTAAATGAGTAACACCACTGCCTGCTTTAGAGTTGGCTCAAGTAGTAGAGTAGTGTACTACTGTCTTATCATATCGTCTTGTGTGAATGATGATGTCACCGTGATAGATGCTACTCAAGTGGGATCAGACCTACTCAGTGATGCCTGTAGAGACCATCTCTGGGAGATCCCTGTCTGGCTGCATTATTCAACAATACTCCTTACCTCTCCCAGGCAAAAGGGACTGTTGAATATTTGAAAGATAGATTTGATTTTTTATTTAAGTGTATAGATGAAGATGGGAGAGTAAAAAAAAAATAAAAAAAAATATAGAGATAGTGCCAGTCGGTGCAGCCTGGATGGTCACCAAGGCAACTTGCCGAGTTTTTCTAGCTGATCTACGGGACTTCTTGGCTGTCGCACTGGGGGGACGTTTTGGAGAAGTGGGCTTCTTCGAGCACCTTTTGACTGCAGCTACGAGTTGACGGATCATTGATCATTTTAGTCTAATAATTATGACCACCAATTAAGTTTAGAATTTGGTAAAACCTTGCACAGAGCCTTTTAGTCACCTGTATATCTCTTGTTTTGTGGCTGTCCTCACAGATCATTTAGAGCTTGTGCTGCTGTTGTGCTGTTAAAACTAATCCACAATTTACTTTTTCATTAAAGGTTCTGAGTCTCCTCTGGACTCCTGAGCTGTTTTGTTAAATTGAATGCATCAATATTTCAGTTTGCAACATAAGAAAGGAAATCTGCTCATTGATAACGTACCAGACATTGTGCCAGACAGCGATAGCCTATTTCAAAACGGCAGCATAAAAAAAAAAAACATGGCTGCAGAACCACTGCTCAGATCCTGACGAGCCAGGCCGAGTATTGATCCATCTGGCTCTGAAGACACTGTCATGTCACCTTTGCATTTAAGTGTTATCTTGTCAGCTTCAAATGATCTAGCTGTCAGATCTGGAAGAAGCCGGCCCGTGTGATGTTGCTTTGTCTCTAATGTCCAGCTGTTGCCACAACAGTTTGTACCAGCAGGGTATTTTAATGCAGCGTGTTTTGTTGCCTAATCTGCTGATATTTTATGATCTAGATACTGTATGTCTACATAATTTCACATGTTTCATGTGATTTCATGTCTGTGGCCCTGTGTCAGCAAATACTCTGTATGTGCAATGCTTTTAACACATTTATGCATGACAGCTGACTCTTAAGTAGCACGGTTACAGTCAGTTTTCTTCTCATTTGTTCCTTCCACCAGTGTCACCCACTCCCTCAGTTAATTAAAAAGACAACTTACAATGAATGTTATCAGAAGCTCAGCAGCAGCACAAACCAAGTGCAAACTGGTTCAAAACGGATTCCTTCTTCACAGCAGATGTAACTGATAGTTAAAAGGGTGGGAATCCAGCCTTGTGTTGAAAGGGCACAAACTCTTTCAACTAAGGTGTGGTAACAGGATGAAAATTTGAAAGTCATTCCCTGCTGTATCCTACATCACCCCCAATGATAACACACCCACTGTATTGCACTCACGACAATAATTTTCATGTTTTCACTACATCCACTGCAAATGTTTTGAGTCATTCCATGATTTATCTCCTCCTTTTTTCCCTTTTCTCATTCACTAATCAGTGAACGGTGTCCAAGGTCTAATTTAGTCCCAATGTATCACTCAGTTTCCTGCATTTCTAGAGTGGATCAGTTCCTAAAGGCTCTTGGAGATATCTGCAGACCGGAGAGCGTGTTGGGCTGCTATAAAGGCAACAGTAGGACACTAGCCAATAGTTCACACTTGTTGGAGCATACTGGTGAGGCTGTGAAGATGGATTCTTTCTTGATTGTACGGTACTGTCTGTATTTCTCATCTTTCCAGTCAGTATGAAATAATGGAGCAATGGAATATCGGCCTATTCTTTTCTGTTATGTAGCTCATGTACAGCTGTACAAATTAAACATTAAATAAATTTTAAAAAAAAGGGAGGGTCGGCCTTAGACACTGACGAAGTTTGTCAAGAAATAAACCGGTTTCCACATGTTTGTTTGTGACAGCGCAGATGTGAGTGGTGGAGACATAAATCATGTCACATTTATTTTTCCTCTCAACTTGGAACATGGTTCTCTTCCCTGTAGAATTCAGAACTGATCATTAACCTTTCCTTTAGTTTCTTCCCTTGCCTGGTCACATTTCCTCTCTATTTGGTTCCTGGCCCCATATGCCACTTTCCTATTTCCTGCCTGCAGACAGCAGGGAGTAGCTCTATTATCACCTTCCTAGAGCTGTCTTTGAATGTGAGAGGCAATTCCATTTCACTCAGCCATGGGGAGGAGGAGGAGGAGGAGGAGGAGGAGGAGAAGGAGGAAAAAAAAGCACACCATAAAGCGCACAGAAATTGGTTTAGGGTTACTTCTTATATTCGAATGTAAGACTATTTTGCTTTTCTACTTGTTTCGCCTCGTTTTGAAGATTATACAATGCACAGTCTGTTGTGAAGGTTTTTGTTGAATACTTCCAAATCAGAAAAAAAAGGTTAAGTGCTGTGTATCATGCCTGGTTGTTGTGTGAGCCCTTTATCGTCAACCTCCATTTAGAAGTCATCTTTTGAAATATTAACAATCCTAAAGCAGTTATATTACACTGCTGTGAAGCTGTGCAAAACATACCAAGGATGTCTCTGATGCTTTCACTCTCAAGTGTGTTCCCTCCATTTTGTGACATTTTACACGAAGCTTGTGTTATTTTTGGGTATTCCTAAGTCTTATTCCAGCTTTTATCAGCGTCTAGTTCTTTGGAATGGTAGGGCTCTTGACAATATTGCTCCTGGATAAATTAAACATGAGTTACGTAGAGTGATAATCTGTGGGCCTCTCTTTTCACACTGCATTCCCAATGAGCTGTGTGTTGGCCTGGTGTTGTTGCCTGTGATTTTAATGAAGATTATTCTTGTAACACGACAGTCGCCTGTTTGCTCCTGTTCTCCCCCAAATATTTTCTCATTGAAGTGAGAATTTTATGTTCTTTCAAGGGATCTGTACAGCAATTGTGTTTTATTTCAGATGTATTTCTGTTGCAGGTCAATCATGGTCGGATATAATTAAACATCTTTAGATACCAAAAGATTAATGTTGATTAATCAGATAACAGGTTTCTGAGTTGTTGTTTTTAGATTAAACATTCATCATTATGTCAGCCTAGTTATCGATTAAACAATACACAGGCGGACACAGCTGTGACTTGGTAATTAGTACTTATTTTCATCCTGTCTAAGCAATGTGGGCTCACATCAAAAAAAGCTTAAGTTCCTGGAGTGGAGCCTTCTGTTTTCTATTGTTCAGGTTTAGGCTGATAGTGGACAGGAAACCTGAGAGGATTCTCAAAGGAGTAAGTGCACACTTCATGGCATGGCCACTCTTAAAATGGAACTGATGTTTTATAAATAATTTCAAAGTTACAAACATCAGCCTCACAATCACAGCAATTCAATGATATTCATTTGGCATAAGTCAGTTTCATTTCAGTGTGCTTTTCATCAGAAATGGCTTAAAAAGTAGAGTTAGACTGAATTTTTTATGCCATGGGCTTACTGGGGACAGTGGCCATGTTCTTCACTCGCAGACGTCTGACAGTGCATGGCAGCAGAAATAACAAAATGGTCACAAACCCCAACTGCACTCCCCGGGTCACACAGGCTCTTTAAATTTTAAAGAGACTAGCAACAAACCAAACAGTTGATAACAGGTCAGTAGCAGGTGATAAAAGAAGTTTTCGTAGAGACATTAGCCCCACCACTAACTTTGTGATTCTTGACATTATATCCTCACCAATTGTTAGGTCGAATCATACACATCAGAGAAAGCAAAGCAGTTCTTAAAGCGTTGCTCCCAAGGATTGTAGCACCCACAGGATTTGCAGGGAGTGTTACTTTCCTGTACAGAAGAGGTATGAGACACAGTTCATGCTGTTATAATTATGCATGAATTGACATACCATCATCGCTCTACTTAGCAGTGTGAATAGCTCGTGGTTCATTCTCATATAGATGTATGCTTTTATATCCATAAGAGTATGTTAATTACCCCACTATCATTGTCCTGTGATGTAGAAACAAGGGACAGAAACTAACTTCCAACAACAACATGCGCTTTACTCTCTGCCTGATCCAAGAGATAAATAAATATGTTGTAGAATTGCATTGAATGTGATTGTGTAATAATCCTCCACACAAGACTTGCATGTTGAATAATAAAAAAAAAAATCAGCAATAACTGCTCAAATGTCAATATATGTACTGTGAAACTAATGTCATCAAAGTGAAAAACCCTGCAACAAATCAATTTAAATAATACAGTTTACTGTATTATTCCTGTACCACTGCTAATCTTTATTTATGTGTTATTATGCCATTTATATTTCTGCAAACTGTCATAACATCTAAATTGCCAGGGAAACTGTGTAAAATTGTTCCTATAATAAGAAAGTAATTGGAGGAGGTATTTAAATGAGTAAACAGGAAAAGTCAAAGTGAAGCAGTGGCAAAAACCTGTCTTGGATTGATGGCTTTTAATAACCTAGAATCACAGCTGCTCCAGATAAAGAAGATAAAGAATGTATAAATATTTTTTTTTTTGAGCAATCCCTGGAGTGCAGGTTCAGGTATGGTATTAGCACATGGAGCCATGTCCGTCCGTTTGTATTTACACTGAACATCATGATCACTTGTCCTGAGCTTAATTTGCTGTGAGCTTTGTGGTAAACAATCACTATCATGGGTCTGGGTTAGCTGGGCGAGCCCTTAAAGGACATCCATAATGAGCAGGTGTAGGAGTGCACTTCTGCGTCGACGCGTGTCTTGGTGTGTCCAGGGAGGACGGCTAATAAGGGTTTAAAAGCCACAACTGTCCACTCCGCCCCTTAGCAGGCCTCCAGCTGTCTTCTCTGTCAGAGAGCACCCTGATTCCCTCTGACAGAGCAGATCACTGGTGGCAGCAAACCACAGGGGACAATAGTTATGTTAACATAACACAAAGCACCACTTGATCAGATTAGTCATACTAGTTCATTAAAGACTTAAGGTAAATACAGGTTTTGTATTTTTTTTTTTAAATCAAAGAGCCAGGTAAAAAAGGAGGAAATACTTCACTTTGATTTATTGATGGAAATTGCGATGTGACGTCTGGCAAACAACATATAAATAACTTAAGGGCCATCTTAAATGCATTCCCATGAAATTTTTAGTGCCGCTGTAATATAAGCCACTACCTGTCATGAATCCCAAATAACCTTGGCTCTATCCTCTTAGTTCAGCCCAGTGTGCCTCATTCCTTATTACTGGGCTGACAAGGAAATGTTTACCCATCCGACAAGAGACAAGCCATTTCATAGTCGGAAAAAGCAATTTCACCTGACTAGAGTAGCACACTATGTCCCCATATCCTTGCTGGCTATAATTTTGTTGTCATTTTGTGTGCTGTGATCATATCATTGAAGTGACAGTACTGGGCATTAGGTAAAGTCCCTAAGCTGGTGCTCACTTTCAGGCTTTTTCTCTCCTTGTCATTCACATTGATTAGATTAGACCCAGGTGGCAAGCAGATTCCTTTGGCACAACAATAAGAAAAAAAATGGTGATACAGCTCTTGGAAAAAGCACGTTGTTTTATGCTCAACTGAACAACCTAAGCTGCTTTTATTAAAAAAGAGCTTTCTATAATTATCTATTATTGTATTTACACTGATTTTTAAAGTTTCTAATGGTGATGTTTGAAATTCAGGCTCAGATCTATTTTTGCTCACAACGATTCTTAACAACTTATTTGACAAATATGTTAAATTTAAGAATTTCAGTTAAAAGTATAATTATTTTGTAATAAAAAATAGCCTTTAATGCTGTTCATAGGGAGCCAGTGCATTAAGCTCAGCTGGTCAATGGAGGGTTTGCGCAAGGCGGGAGGCAGAGATCTTAACCTGCATGCACTATACTGTCTTCCCAGGGGACAAGGCTGGCCACAGGCATAACAAACCAGCCCCCCTCCTCCTTGGTTATGTCCACTAGCTATAGCTGAGCCAATAGAAAGAGAGGACGGGCAAGCAGAGCACCTGGGGAAACTAACTGAGTTTCTCGCACGGCTGATTCAACAATTGGTTTGTTCAGGGGAGAAAAAAAAAGCAAGCCCATTTTGCTTATTAAAGATCAGCGATGGAAGTGAACCATAATCCTGTAATGAGGAGAGCAGAGAGTGGCCTCTATTGCTTGGGCACAGACAAGTCTGTGCTTGCATGTTTCGCAGGAATAGATTGCTGGACCCTGTAAGCCCTGCTGTAATGACCCCTCTTGTTAGTTTCAGAGATCCATGGCTGTTCATTAGAGACACAAACTCGTGGATGTGCTCACCAGTGAAATGAGCCTTGATCGGTCTCTCTTAAACACATCTGATTCAGATTGTACAATGCAGGCACATTTACTGGATAATGAAATCGCAGTTTAACTTAACCAAAAGTTATTTCAGTGAAGTTGAAACGTAGTTGCAGTGATCTTGTACTGGGCTGTTTTATACTGAAATATATTTTTAATATTTTGTCGACCCATGAGGGAGGCAGATATAAAAAAACACCTCTTAATATAAATTTAATACATCTCCATAGTTTAACAAAATACTGTTGAATCAACACCTTTCTAAACGCGTAAAATTACATTTTTGCTCAGTTTTACCTAATGAGCTGCTAACTTATAAATCCTGTGCAATTTAAAAAGGCCTTACATTCATAGCAATCCACTCTGAACATCAGGAAGTGTTAGCTTGGTAATAATCTTGTTAGTAACTTAAGCTAGAAGGTGTTTAAACTGCATGCCACGGCTGCGGCCGCTCTTTCTGCAGGGGAACTGAGCCACTGTAACTTATAGCAATTCTTACACTTAAATTTCACCTTCTGCATCAACATCATCCTAATAAGGTTAATTATACTGCAGTGAGGACTTCAGGTAATCTGTGAAACATCTAATTGGTATATTTTGTGGTCCCACATGCAATTTTTCAATTTTTGATTTGTAGCTAATAACAAATAAACTCAGACTCCTTCTTTGTGAGATGTTGAGATGACTCACAATTACAGAGGTAAGAGTGATGTGCATCCTGTTGGCATCAAATTTGATCTTAATTTGTGTATCATTGCTTTTCTTTTCCTTAAGCAGATCTCATTATTCATCAGTCAAACCTAATTGGCCTCTGATGGTCACTCCTACAATTCATTCTCCAAGAGACAAAAATAATTTAATCAAACCATAACCTATTAAATTAAATTTAAACCAAATATTTGGTGTTTGAAGATTTCTTCTTACTTTCTGTGAGATGCGTTCGCCACAGCAGCCCTGCTATCAGTGCACTGGTTCATAACTTTAAGGCATAAAATATTTACCAGCTCTGGGACTCATAAACACATCTTCAGTGGGACGCCATGATTTCACGCTATATCACAAACATTTTAAGGCATCAGATGCACTGCCTGTCATGGACTGTCATTTTTGGCGTGTTAATAATATATCTTGGTTTCTTCAGTAGACATACTTTGGCACTCAGCACATAAATAGGTAAATAACGCGGATAAATAGGTAAATAACGCAGCTGACGTTACAGCTGACAGTAGAAATCAATCTTTATGCACTGTACTTTATTTTTTTTTGTGTGTGTGTCTTATTATTGTTAATGTAAATTAGAAGAAATAGTCGGAGTCCATAGGTTTGAATCAAATATGAGCTTATGTGACACTACAAACAAATCACTTTGCTCACAGCGTTCCTCAGATTGTCCTAATTAAGAGCGGTCTAATTAAATTACAGCCTTGAGTTAACCAATGGCAATACTTGTTTCATTAGCAAAGCAGGGAGAGTGATGGAAAGAAAATCCTTCCTGATTGCAGGATGGTGTCAATTGGTTAATTTGCTGCATTCGGTGCCTCAAGTCATAGCGAGGCGTTTTCGTAGTGTTAGATTAGGAAAGACGTGTGCAAAAGCTTGTCATAGCTATAGGTTGAGCTAATAGTGGTTTCCTATTGAGCAATGCAAGTCGAGAATTGCATCTCGCCTGCGAGTGATCTCTCCAAGAAATTTATGAATGTGGGCAGTGGCTTTTCGAGCTCCGATGGATCAGAGCTTTCGTTGCAGGACCATCCTATTATATCTGCAAGTGACAACCTGGAGAGAAGTTCACCTCTGAAAAAAAACTCCAGGGAGATGACGAATCAGTCAGAGGCAGACAATTTTCCCGACTCCAAGGACGCATCAGGGGACGTACAGAGGGGCAAACTCTCTCCTGATCTTCACGGAGTCTCTGACATCCGTCACAATTTCGATGGATCTGCAGGAGAAAGGTGCATCTTTTCTCCGTCTACTCAACCACAGTCTGTCTCAGCAGCTCCCAGTGCCATGTTCCCTTATCCGAGCCAGCATGGACCAGCGCACCCGGCTTTTTCTATTGGAAGTCCCAGTCGTTACATGGCCCATCACCCGGTCATAACTAATGGAGCTTACAACAGCCTTCTGACCAACACTTCTCCTCAAGGCTACCCAGCGGCTGGCTACCCGTACGCGCAACAGTATGGACACACTTACCAAGGAGGGGCTTTTTACCAGTTCTCCTCGGCGCAAGCTGGACTGGTTCCGGGAAAAGCGCAGGTGTATCTGTGCAACAGGGCCCTGTGGCTGAAGTTTCACAGACACCAAACAGAGATGATCATCACAAAGCAAGGGCGGTAAGTATGCGCACACTGGCTTATCTGTCAAACGCCTGCAGAATTAAAATATTTATGGCCTCATCACTGTGGAGCGTTTGAATCCAAAGTTCGTGTATTAACATTAAATAATTCTCACATAAAAAAATGATAACAGATACAGATTCGGCTTCATACTAAGGCGAGCTCTTCAAAGAGACAAACGGGAAATCTACACTGAATTTAGTGCGTTTTTTTCTTACAGGAGACGCAGCTGCTTAATATAATAACGTTTTCTAAATGTGCGTTTCTTTATTTTCAACAGACGAATGTTCCCATTTTTAAGCTTCAACATTTCTGGCCTTGACCCAACTGCTCACTACAATATATTTGTGGATGTTATACTTGCTGATCCAAATCACTGGCGATTTCAAGGAGGCAAGTGGGTGCCATGTGGAAAAGCTGACACAAATGTAATAGGTATTATAATTTATGGATACATATATTGCACAATTAAATGTTTTTTTATTGAGCACAAGTATTTATGTTTTTTTCACCACAGTGTGTGGTTAAAAATTCAGATTTTAAAAAATCCTGGCAAACTTATTTCTCTTAAAAATCAATCATATTGTTTGTTTAATATATCTGTTTATTTTTGCATATTCTTTATAGGAAACAGAGTTTACATGCACCCGGATTCACCAAATACCGGTGCGCACTGGATGCGTCAAGAAATATCATTTGGAAAGCTAAAGCTTACAAACAATAAAGGTGCCTCCAACAACACCGGACAGGTAATACAACATCACATTTAATATTTCAATGACAGATATTTTTTTTTGATAATTTGTGTAATACCTGATAAAAAATAACAATAAAAATACAAAAACAACGTTTTCAGTTTTATTATAACAATGAATAAATCGAACTGGATCAGTTTTATGTTCTGTTTTAATCATCAGTCCTAAGTTTGAAAGTGGTCTTCTGACGTGCGTCTTTAATTGAATCTCCAGATGGTGGTTCTCCAGTCTCTCCACAAGTACCAGCCCAGGCTCCATGTGGTGGAAGTAAACGAGGATGGGACAGAGGACACCAGCCAACCAGGGAGAGTCCAGACTTTCACCTTCACAGAAACGCAATTCATCGCCGTCACAGCTTATCAGAATACCGATGTACGAGCACTTAACATCCGCCACAACACTGCACATTTCCACCTGTTATCAATCTTAACGATTTCAGGAGACAGAATTTTCTACATTTTAAAATGACAATTATTTTACTTTTTTTTAAATCTTGAAACAACACTGCGGATTTTAATCAAGAACAAAGGTTCAAATTCTAGGAAGAGGTTGATTGGGAATTATTTCATACCACTGGCAGAAATTCTCTCTCTTTCTCTCTTATTTTTTTTTTAAATATTGGACTCAATACAAAATAAAAATACATATTTATAATTGAGATTACTGATCTTCAAACACACGCCTTTGTCATCTAATCAATGCATTATTCTCCCACAGATTACGCAACTGAAAATTGACCACAATCCGTTTGCTAAAGGATTTCGGGACAACTATGACACGTAAGAGTTTTTATTTCCTTTTTCTTTTTTAAATGATTTTTTTGGCTTTCATTACATCATTTTAATTGTTGCCTTTGTGTTTTATTACATGTTGCTGTAATTTACATAAATGAAGAGTCTGCTCAACAATCAGACCACTTCTTATTTTTTAAATAAAATGAATGCACTTCTATAATTCTGCTGAATATTTATTACATTTCTATCCAAATTAGAGGCAGTGATTTAAAAAAAAAAAGAACCGAACATGGGCCTACGAGAGATGAGTGTTTTTCTACTTTTGAACTGCTTGCAACTGAAGCAGGGAATCTTCACTTTAATACACAGAAATGTGTGAATATTTGACAAAATATTTCTGCCCAAATATTCGTCCAAATTGTTACGGTTTAGTCAATTTATGACAATCTTCCTCGTTAGTTTGAGTTCATCTTGTCTTGGACTGCAAACATATTGACGAGTGATTTTTAATATTGAACCATAAAATTCAGACATGAAACGACTTTGGCAATGCAGCTTCACATGATTAAATGTTTTTTTTCTCTGTAAGGCAGCTGTACTATTTCGAAATAACAGAATAAACTTGAAACCCTGCAATTATCTCCTTTCTTGACAGGCAGATTTTATCTCATGAGAGGTGTGATTCTATACTAAATAAAGTAATTGATGAGATGGATTTTGGCCGACATTAGTCCCTGAATTGTCTCTCTGTTTGTCTCTCCATCTTTTCAGTGTCTACACAGGCTGCGACATCGACCGCCTAACTCCATCACCGGGTGACTCTCCGCGTTCACAGATCGTGCCGGGTGCGAGATATGCCATGCATAGCTCTTTCCTGCAGGACCAATTTGTCAGCACTTATGCCAAATCTCGCTTTCACCCTGGCGTGGGGACTGGTCCTGGCACGGAGCGCAGCGTCCCACTCGGCAACAGCTTGCTATCCCCGCAGCAAACCGAGGAGCCCAGTGTTGCCACCCCCCCGCAGCGATGGTTTGTCACCCCTGCCAACAACCGACTGGACTTTGCTGCCTCGGCATACGACGCCGCTGATTTCGCCGGTAACGCGGCCACCTTGCTGTCCTACGCAGCGGCCGGAGTGAAGGCTCTTCCCCTGCCGACTGCAGGCTGCTCCAACCGGCCTCTTGGCTATTACGCAGATCCGTCAGGCTGGGGAGGACGCACGCCGCCGCAGTACTGTGGCGTAAATAGCAAATCCAGCTCGGTGTTTTCCTGCTGGCCCGCTAACTCTATCAGCGGCAGAGCAGGGACCAACTACCTGGCCGAGGAGGGAGACTCCATCCCGACGGAGAGGTCACCCATCAGCTCTGAGGAGACCAAACCAAAAGACATGACATCAGAGTCGAGCTGGATAGAGACGCCGTCCTCCATTAAGTCAATTGATTCAAGCGATTCTGGTATCTTTGAACAGGCCAAGAGGAGAAGGATCTCACCTTCTGCCACGCCGGTTTCAGAGACAGTGTCCCCGTTAAAATCCGAGCTGTTGCCCCCGAGAGAGTGTGAGAAAAACTGCACAAAGGACATTGGTTATTACAGTTTCTATCCTCACAGTTAAAACAAAGGAAAAGTGAATCTATCTATCTATCTATCTATCTATCTATCTATCTATCTATCTATCTATCTATCTATCTATCTATCTATCTATCTATCTATCTACAGGTTAATAATAATAAAGATAAAAAGTTGTGACTCTCACCTCCACAGTTAATGGCCAAAGTGTAAATTCTTCCACTACTGACTTCTCAGTTCTTTCATGGGTTGGGCGCTTTGCTTCGTTAAGTCAGAAACACTGTAATTATGAATATAATGTATATAATATTGCACATTTGGTGATAGTGATCGGATGTACACAAAATAGATTAAATCTCATTCATAAGTAGTGTTTAAAAAATGCGAATCCTCTTCTGTTAAGTAGCCTAAACTGTTAGTAAAAGATATTGAGAATCTGTACATGAAATGTTCTTGTGTAGCATATACTGGCATAATAATCCCTGTCAGTGAAAAAAAATATATGTATTTTGTACTTTATCAAAACTGTAGGCTACCAAAAGTTTATGACGTTACCATCACTGCTTCATTCATGATACATGTAGATGAAGACGTTGTAAATGTTGGTTATGTAGACTTAGGGTCTTTTTTTTATTTTTTAAATTTAATTTATTTCAGCCGGCTATTTTTCATAGCCTGTATGCTATGCTGTTGTGAAAATCTCTGTCTCTGCTGTAATGTGATTGAAAAATAATAAATGATGTTATCACCAGGACAAGTAAGATTTTTTTTACTTAAAAATGAGCCGATTTGCATTTCATTTGTCTTTAAATTGATGTTATTGAGTTTATTTGGCATTTTTTCATGAACGCATCATGTGGAGCATCTTTACAGAAATACAGACCTGTTTTATCAGTGAGAGGGCTCCAAACAAAAGTTATATATAGTAGAATATTTCAATCTCACTGTGATCAATTTGAAATGATCCCAATTACAAGATTATGCTTAACAGAAAGTCCTCTTTGTCGTCACTCCACACATTTGAGACAATTCATTTAAACTGGAGCCTCTGGCCTAGTGTGTCCACTGATTGGTCCAGAGCATGGACCAAAAAAAAAAGGAAAAAAAAAAAGAAAAAAGTTGCGGATTGAAAGGTCCATTTAATGTGAGACTTACTTCAAGTGGCAAAAATGACAGAGCCAAAAAAAGTTAAATTAAGCGCAAAGATAATGGGCGACACTGTGAATGGAGCTGCTCGATGTGTTACTTTTATATCAGTCGTAAATGGATCTGATATATATATATATATATATATATATATATATATATATATATATATATATATATATATATATATATATATATACTGACTCCACAATAAAAATTTGGTTGGGATGACTTTGCCATTTAGTAGAAGGAGGAAAATCTTTTTGGGTTTTTGTATCTTAGTTAGATACACTTAAAACTGTTGCTATGTTTCTATTCGACAGTCAGCAGAACTGACACATCATAAGGAAACCTTGCCCATGTGAAAATGTGTGAAGGACCAGTACAGACTACAGGGGTAAGGATAAACCTCAGAACACATTTAAAAAAAAAAAAAAAAAAAAAATGCAAAAACAAAAAACTGTAATTGATTGCAGATTGATTGGTTAATTGCTCTGCCTTGATCACTGGAGTTAAATCGCGTCATTTGAAAAATTATTGAACAGGGATATCAAATTAATGATTTAATAAGGTATGCAATTAAAATGGGGTGAATATTAACTCAATGTGCACTTAATTGGAATTTCAGTGTGAAGGAAATGCTCGCAGCTGTCAGTAAGAGGTGTGGCTTTAGCTTGTGAGTGTGCGTGTGTGTGTGTGTGTGTGTGTGTGTGTGTGTAAATGCTCCCTCTGACTGTCAGTGATAGGCCTTCCCAGTGATAAACAGCAGATGGCGATAACTGAATGCAGGTCCTGTAATCAAACAGCTCTTCAGTATGTGGCCCGGAGCTCTCATGAGGTCAGTCCGGGGGCAGCTAAGCCTATGAGAAAACTGAAGCACACGGGTGTTTAAAAATGGCTATTTATTAATAAATGAATTGCTATTTGGTTTTCTCCTGGATTCTGCTACACATGGATTGAGATCCACACCAGATGGCGATATTATTAAAGGAATCTTTGATGTTAACAGGACGCAAACTGCAGTGCCAAAAATGTTCTCAGCAGCAATCCCCGTACAAATGAAGACCACAAATAGGCTGGGAAAAGCTCTTCCTAATGACAAACAAAAGTTAAAACTACAATACTTCCAGGAAACCAACAAAGGACTCAAAATTACAACTGAAATGCCAGTGTAAAACCTAACACCTCTCCCTTTATTAACTGTATGTATCCGCACTGGTGGCAGATAGGATGAAGTTCATCCTCAACTTCAGTTACTTTAAACAAACCATAGTTAACTCTTTTAACAATACTTTCACAGATACCCAGAGGGAAGTAGAGCAGCAGCATCTCTGAATGTGTGTTTGTTTATTGTCTTGCTCACAGGCATTTCAGCAGGGTGGAAGTGTGCCAGCATGGTCACCTTTGCAGGTGAGGTGAAATATTTTTAGTGCTCCTACATGACCCTAAATCACACACATGCTCTCAGTTCTCCACCATTAAACATGCCAAAGCATCTACAAAAAAGTCTCTTAAAATCTTTTTTTTTTTTTTAAATTATGCCCCACTTCATGACTGACATTCACAGTTTTTATCTGGAGAATGGTATGTGGCTTGATTCAGCTGTAATGTCTCAAGAGAGATAGCTTTGCACTTTTAGTTCATTTAATAGTTTTGGAAACCCCAGAAAAGCAAGAAGTTTCAGTGTCATTCAAGGCAACACAAGGTCAGAGTCTCCAGTATCCCCATATATTGCAAAGATCTAACAGACTGAACATAAGCAGTGAGTGACAAGTTGAACATATGTCAATACACCTATATTTACTTGATCACCGCCCACTTTCTTACCTGGCTATTGGAGTTGAATTTCCATTTAGAGTGAGTGAGATGTGAAATGGACAAAATGTAAGAAAAAAAAGTCCTGGTGAGTAAGCCCACTCTCATGAGTCAGAGCCCAATAAAAAACCCCATAATAAAATAGTTGTATAATCTGCAATGACAGCATATACCTCACAAAACATTGTACACACAGAAACCTTGATATCTGCTCTTTTAATGCTTAAGAGGCTAAACTCTGGAGGGCTGACGCGTCCACGTTAACTAACGCGCATGTTTTTATGAACGAGGAGGACGAGCTGCTGACCGACCAGGAATATAAACATGTGACCGCTGTGTGGTCGCTCAGTTACTGCTACACCTGACAGGATTACACACACACTGCGGAGGTCTCTGCACTGACAACGGTGAACATCGGGGAGAAGAGGATGGACACGAAGGACCAGGGGGCTCACATAGAGCCGCTGCTGCCAACGGTAAAGAGCTCTGGTCTTGTGGGCCAAATATTTACTTATGTAGATTAATATTTCAGGACGCCTGTTTTATCCAGACTGTCAAGCTCAATCAGTGTGTGCTATGTGGAGACTAATGGTGAAATTGCAACTGATGTGTTTAGTCGACAGCTTTCCGGGTGATGAAATAGAGTAGCTACCTGTGGGACTAAAAGCAGTTACAGGTGACTTACAGAAGTGTGTTTAGTGACAGAAAATGATTTTTTTTTCTCAAACCAAGAGGAATGAAAGTATGCTAGTTCACAATATTGCATTACTGGTCATTTTATTTAATCAATCAATTAGCCAACATGATACTTAATCTTTATATATGATGGGAAAGCTACTTTATACATTTTTTAAAAATATTTTGCAGAAGTGATGTCTCATCACTTTGCGCTTGGCCTATATAATTTTATATGACTAATCCCTCTTGAGCCAGATGTCCTTTTAAAATAGTTAATTCAAACAGAGTTGACCTTGCGCTACCTTATTATGTGAATTAATGGTGGCATAGATTAAGCTTTATATAAAATGGGGTAATGTGGCATGAGGTGATGCTGCTCTGACACTAAGGCTGCACAAATGTACATTTAAGCGACTGACTCACACAGGAATATGCTCACAAAACAACATTTATGTTGAAGAAATGATAAAACACTATCCAGATAAAAGGAAATAAAGTCTCTCCCCATGGGCCCATTCCCACTGGCCTTTGCTGGTGATTTTGAGGGAGATTTGTTGTCATTATCCATTTGCTGTTCATATCAAAACAGATTTTTCCATTAAGCTGAAGGCTTTGGACTGACAGGCTTTTGGCTAAGAGTTTCTTTGCTCTACTTTGAGAGCTGTGTGGCTTTGGCTTCAAAACATCAGGTCGCAACCTGACCTTAGAAGTCAGTGAACATTTGAGAACCTAAAACATAGCGTTTTAGAATTAATCTTTCATCTGATTTGAAGCACACATGTTTGAATGTGAAAATGTTGGCTTATTCCTGAGGTTTGGAACTTTTTAAATTTTACTGAATACTGAAATAGTCATGTTACAAACTAATGTTTTGATTTATTGTCTTTCAGGCTCGCCCTTCCTTTGGCTCATCAGTGAAGCGTAGAAGTTTGGTGAGTTAGATTCCTGCGATTTATCACCTCTGTCATTATGAGGATCAATGTTAGTATGTGGAATCTGTCAGGATCAACTTGCACATGAAAATGATTATTTTTGTTGCATTATCTGAGATCAAATTCTGAAGAGCTCTAGTAGAAGTAAAACAGACTCACTGGTGTAGCTGCAGAAACACTGTATTTGGAGTAACCAAGTTGATTTGATGCAATATGACCAGTTTATCTGTTTACTTCATGAAGAGGAAAGAGAGAGATGGCATGGTATGACTCAAGCTCTGTCTTTGATAAGATGCTGCTGGGCAGCAGTGATGATGTCACGGCTGTAATCTCATGAGCACCATGGTGGCTGTGTCGATAGATGCTCGTTCACAAATTACAGTTGTTTAACACGACAGAAGGGTATCAGCATCTATCAGGCATGGTGTGAAGCAGGGTAAAGGAGCTTTAGCAGAGTGTGTTGTTCTCTGACTAAACTGATTATATATGGCAGAGGACACAGAGGGAGAGCTCATGCACTCTGAAAACTTGGACGCTCCTTGGATTTTCAACTACCAGGTAGGACAAGGCCTGATACCAAAGATATTCACTGTTGTTATATTAAGACTAATGTGCTGAGACTTTTATTGATGCAAAGGACATATTGAAATTGCTGTATGGTTAATAGAGAGCTAGGTGCATGCTCTTACAGGGCTTTTAGGACATTCTGTAGATAGAGACCTTTCTCTCTAAGCCTGATAAAACTGACAAAAGTGCAGAAGTAAAAAAGAGCTTTTCCCTGATGACCATTACTGATCCATCTTGTGGCTTGGAGATATTAAGTCTGCCAAATTTGGCCTCAAAGCTGTCAAACACCTCAAATAACTTCTGAAAGAAATTTAGTACTAATGTGTCCTCTTACAGGATGTTGTTGAAGTTTACAGGAGAAACATTTAAGGATTATGGTGCATTTTGTGCAACATGAAAGCCTGTGCAGTTAATGATATTGCTGCCACTCATGGTTCCAAAATGGCCACAGCCATCTGTAGGGGTCAGATCCAAGTGTGTGCCACATCCTATGATATCCCTTCAGCTGTGTGGTGTGCCAGTCCTGTAACATGATTTTGTGAGTAACTGGCTGTTATTCTTCCTCACAGTCTTAGTTTATTGATCTGATCTTCTTCTGGTCCTGTTTTGCCTCTTGGAAACATCCTAGCATCTATTTGTCCAGTCAATCCCTTTCAACAGCTCACCCACTAAACAGCAGGTTTTATACAGAACCATCATGGAGTTGCTTCAAGTAGATCTTTGCTTCCAGAGGGCTTTGGTTACATCTATAAGGGAGTAAAATATATCATGTCTTCCTACAGAGACAACTTTCCTTCTGAGAACAGAGTATATTGTAATTTGTAGTTAAGGCACTGGACAGTAATAGTTTTTAGAAACACCACCACTGCATGTAGCACAGTGCACATTTAATATAAGCTAATGTGGGATGTGTTTTAGTATCAAATACAGACAGTTTTAATCTGAGCAGGGATGTTGAGCCATGCCCTGTGTATTTGTAGACAGATTATCAACATCAGCCTTGTGGCCTGGCCAGCCCATGTGGCACTGCAGCTGTGAACAGCAGTGCCTTTCATTAATATAATGCCTTGATAGTCAACCGGTGGTCAAGATCGCTCAGGGAAAAGCTGATATCAAGCAAGCTTTCAGGATTAAAACACCTAATAAATGCTTTGAATCGGTTTGGCTGCGGTGAGGAACAGACAGTCTGTGTGAATCAGTAAAGGCAGATGTGTCTGTTTTGCTGTCTCTACTCCAGCGTTTGCTGCTTGGATTCACAGTAAATGACAGTGTCAAATTAATTTTACTCTTACTGTAAGTCTATACCACTGCTGAACTAATCAACATAAGCATGGTGCCCAGCTCAGATAAATAATCATGTCTATTGGCAGTCACACATTTCACAGATTGTTCAGCAAACGCTGTAGCAAATCTCGTTTGAGGGCTTGCAATAGTATGGTGGTGTTCCTTTAATTTAAACAGATTTTATATTGATGTATCTATTTATAAGGGTATCAACAAATTGCCACATACTGAAAAATATAATTTAAAAAGGATACATTCTGTTTTTAACCATGCCAGTGAGCATGCTCTGCTCTGTTGGTCATCCCATAGTAATGTCAGTCATTCAGTCTGCCAGTCCAACACTTTGGTCTGAAGTGAATAATCCAGACAAATGGACGACTGGATTTCCTTGACAATTGGTACAGAAATTTATGGCCCATAGAGGATCATCAACTAATTTTGGATTGCCATTACCTATATTAGCTTAAGCATGCAGGCTGTATCCACATGCTAATGTTAGCATGCTAATATGCTGCTGTTTGATGTTAGCATGTTACAAACTCTAGCGATGCTAACTCTTTACATTAATACAATGCAAAGGCCAACATCACTACTAAAATTTGCTATTGCTAATGTAATTGTTAGCATGATATAGCCTGACTATAGCTGAGGCTGATGAGTTGAGCCATATGACAGTCTGAGAGTTGTCTAAAATGGTCACTGTACACATTCCCTTTTGATTTAGTATCATCAAGCCGAAAAGTAATGTCTCACCGCCACAAAGTTATCAACTAGCTTTTATATGAAGTGTTTCATATACCAAGCTAAAGAGCCAGACATTCTTTAAGAGTTGGTGAAGACCAAAACGGACCTAAAACAAGAGATCCATGGAGAAATGGATTCATCAGGTGGCCAGAAACACGACTCCAAATGACTACTATCCTGTACCATGTCTGCAGGATGTGCAAATAAATAGAACTGATTCCTAAATGTTTGCAAAGCTATTACAGGCAATAATACTGTATGTTTGAGGTATTTTTCAGCTTGGTGTTAAGTTCAGCCTCCAAAGGTTTTAGAAATTCTTCTCATATTTATAAGCAGCTTAGATTTTTTTTCCTAATGTGTTCATAAGTTTGCCTCAAAAATTTCTGCTTTTTCCACTCTGTACCATAAAGGCACATATTTAACAGGTTGTAGGCAAAATGGACTGTTGGTTTTGCGAGATACAGTAGTGTCCATTATCTTCACCTCAGTTCACAGTAGCCTCTTTATCTATCCACACTGGTTATGCCACCTTTGTGCTGTCTGGTGCCTTTATTAGTGTGCCCATTCACTGTTTGAGGCTATTTATCTGTGAATGTTCGTGCCGAGTCGTAACAGCCTGTTGGTGTTCATACTCAGAATACATCTGTGAAATGTTGCAAAGCTGCAATATAATGAATATATAAAAGAGGTATAAAAGATGTAAAAGCAGGTGTTGAGTTTTTATCCTGGTATGTTACATGGCAAATAATGCCCTCTGTGAGTTTTTCCGATTCTCTCTTACACCTCCTTCCTCTTATATTCTTTCTCAAGTATTACATAAGCAGACAGGCGTTCTCATCACAGAGTGCTGGTTTTCTCAGTGATTTGACTCTAATCAACTAGATCCATGTGCGCTGAGCCACCTCCTGCTATGGCAATGACTGCCTGTCCTGCTGCATTTCTCGAGTGAAGCTATCAAAAAAAAAGGTAACCGGAAGTCGTTATCTGCCTGTTAACCTCTGTCACGTGTGGAACAGGTGTCCAGGACTTATGAGGGGGGTATCAGCCTGCTGGTGCTATAGAACAGGAAGCTCAATTGGAAATCTCTTATGCACATACAGCCTTAATGACATTTTCAGCGAGCGGTCATTCAGTATTCTCTCTTGTAATCTGACAAAAGCTCTGTACTGAGGATTATGTTCTTTTTGCAAGGCTTGCTGTCTATCATTTCAGTGCCTGAATATATATGTGGTCTGTTAAAATAACATGGAAAATGCGGTTTGGATAACCCCTATGTGGAGCCCTGCTAATGTGCATGGCTGTTGCAATGAGAAGGTAACAGAATATTACAGTGATCATCATGAAACAGTGTAATTTCAATTTGGATTATAGCCTGACATATTGTTTTGTCTTTCTCCTCCAATTAAGGACAAGTGTGGGTGATGGTAAAAATACAGACAAATCAAAATTAATTAAAAAAACAAAAAACTGCTTGTTAAGGAGAATGCTAACTTTTTAAAATGAAGTCAAGCAAAGCATCGATTCACCTTTTGTCCTGTTAGCAAAGTGCTACAGGTCACTGTGAAGGAAGTGCCTTGAACAGAGGTGAAACTTTTATTGTAGGAGGGTAATTTACTGTTCCCAAAAGCTTTATGTTGGGGGTAAGAAGATACTCTTTCCTCTTCTAGATGACATGTGCAATTAGTTTCTTTGGCAACCGTGCTATTCAGTTGGATAATGTGTTTGTTTATGATGTCCTCGACTGCGAGGGAACACCAAGTCAACAAACATTTAATTTCATGCAAAGTTCAGGATACTACAGAAGTATACTGTAGTTTTCATGTTCCAGTTCTACATGTGTTGTTGGTAAGATATTATATAACTGATGGTTGAACATGTGCGTCTGTTTGTTTCTGTGTGTTCAACAGAGGAGTGATGATGAGGCTGTGGTGGACAGAGGAGGTGCACGGTCCCAACAGGGAGCCAACTTTGAGGAGGAAGATCTTGAAGGTATCTGGATTGACACTGAATGCATCTGGAATACAAAAAGCCTCAAGCAGCAAAAGGCTGCTGCAGCTGAGTCCGCCTACTCTGCCCTCAAAACTGCTGCTTTCCTCTTGACAGATATTTCATAGTTAAACGATAAGAGTAGAGTGGGAGGCAGAAGCTGTGGGTGAGCTGAGTTTGAATCGGTAATGTCATAATCACTGAAAAACATGAAGAAGCACAACAAAGATACAGTCAGATTTAGATACTTTGGACAGCTCAATGCTAGAAGCTTTCTTCTTCTGTAGCTACAGACACAGATAACAAAACATAGCTTTTCAGTGGATTTAAAAGGCTTCAGCTTTTTAGTTTTAAGTGTAAAGTTCTAGGCTATAGTTAAAAAAACAAGCCTGTTGTGTTACTTATAACTTTAAGGGAATCACAAGCCCCTATTGTATGTTCAGTTAAGACACATGGCCATAATGCAGGAAGCCTATATCTACAGTATGACACTGTAAGCGTGGGTAGGCTACTGTGTATATCATGCTTGGTTGTTGTGTGTGTTTGCTGATCACACTGCAACAGTGAATCTGGAAACACATTTCCACAGGATATTAGAACTATACTTTAACTGAAAACATATCATTTGAACAGGAAACTGTTTCAAGGACTCTACATAGTTGTTGTCAGGTTCATTGTTAGGCTATTGTTAGGTTCATTGTTAGGCTACCTTGATGCTGCAGAACACATGAGGATGCTCTTGAGACATCTAAACAGTTGTGAAAAAAGATTATACTGTGTATGGCAATTCTTTAAAAATGCAATATTGAACCCAAATTGAATTTACCAAATAAATAAAAAAGGTTCAGCAGGTGTACAAAATACAATGCAGAACAACAGCCTATTTCCTGTTAGAGAAGTTATAATTGTTGAAAAATCCTGTACTTTAACATTGACAAGTGTCCTTCTATCTGCTTAATTATAATGTATTAAATGCTTGTATACTGCTTATAAATGCTAAATAAGGGGACTTAAAGTACTTAAGTACTTAAGTTACTAGTGTTATGCATTTATCAAGCACTCTGGCATAGCTGTACCAATCATTCTGAAGAGCACTCTATGTACTGTATGTGTCTGAATCTTCATGCCATACTGCAGTGAGATGAGTGGGATGACTCTGTCTCATACCTGCATAAACACCAACATGGACACACAGTTTTAAAGACATTTAAAAGGTAAAAGGAAACATGAATCAATAACCAGGCAACACAAATTTACACAACTGCTATGAGTAGATAGGTAATTTACAAACAATGACAGTATGCAATCATAAAGTCCCCCAATATTCAAGTGCTACATTACATAACTACATTTTACACATTAAGTAGTTGAACTGTAAATTCACACTTTCTTTGTCAAAGCAGCCATATGCACCCACTTCATGCAGTATGCTTTCATACAGTGTATAGCCTAAATGAAAAAATATATAACTACTATACTATATTATACAGTATACACTATAATTTCATGCCATACAATATTTCATCATTTTTTAAAATGAGTCTATCAGATATGCTGCAACATTTGTTTATACTTCCATTCATAATTAAGGTCATATGCCACTGCTGACCAAAAACACTATTCATACATGTTTTCACAACTGATATAAAATTAATTTTGACGCATGTCAATGTGGTAAAATGAAGGCACATTACATAATAGTTACACATGGACCCTAAAGATGACGTAGACATAAGAGGGCTTTTCCATCAAGATGGTACAGTGGATTATTATGGCTGGTCACACATGTGTGTGCATGCATGTAGATTTTTGTTTTAGAGAAAAACTTCCCAATATTAAATATCTTATCACCAAATCTTTCAAATGAGATGTTTCCTTTCAAGCCTTTTACCCTAAAGAGGTATCTATTCCCAGTTTGAGTTTTCCCAGAACCAAAACTTGCTTCTAGAAAACACCTCAAAAACCTTTTATTTATATATTTATATGGTGACATGGTGATTCTGATAATGGTTCATTGTACAGCCGTAACAGGTGGTGTTTATGCTGAATGTTGCATCATATATAGCAGCGTCATTACATTATTGCGTATTGACTATTTGAACAATGCACTTCATCACAGTAAAAACACTCAGGATGTAGCAAAAATCCATGAAAAATAATATAAAGCTTAATGGAGTAACACAAAGAAGTAGTGCTTAACCATGATCAGTGAAATCATTGTGATTATCTGTAAAGCTTCTGAGAGCACACTAACACACACACACACACACACACACACACACACAAACACACACACACACACACACATCGCAGATGATCCTCCTCTAACCTCTGTGTGGAACGTGTTCCCAGGCCACAGGACTCTCTATATCGGGGTCCATGTCCCCATGGGCAGTACCAGACATCGCAGCCATCGCAGGCGTCACCATGGAACCAAACACAAGCGGAGGAGCAGGGACCGGGCCCTCACCTTGATGGAGGGAAGAGAGTCTCCTGTTTATGGTACTTTAGAAGCATGGACTTGCTTATATTATAGCATGCAAACACAGTAGTTGTTCCTTTGTTCACTGTGTCTTCCTAATTTAAGATATTCAATATGACCATTTCAGTTTGGACTACTCACTGCAATTCTTTGTGTTCCCAGACACTCCCTCCCAGAGAGTGCAGTTCCTGCTGGGGACAGAGGATGATGATGAGCATATTCCTCATGACCTCTTCACAGAGATGGATGAGATCTGTGTGAAGGAGGGAGAGGATGCTGACTGGAGGGAAAGCGCCAGGTAATTGTAGACTGTCATGTTATTAACACAGCATCTGCACACAATCATAACATACATGTCATTACTAAGAGCTCTGATTGAATGAACTGGTCATGCTGGTGATCCCACTTATACTGATGAGAGATGTAGCTGTGTGTCATTGTGTGTACATAAAGTAATTGCAATTCAGTGTTGTAATGGCTGCGGCATTAACTTATTACTTTCTTTCTCTGATAATTGTTGGTGTTAATCAAGATGTAGAATATACTGTATTTAAATTATGCCTTTGCAAAATGATGGTATTATGTTACCATGGTAAATTGGACATATTTTATTTACAGTGATACCCTGACAGGACGCACTAAGGAAGTAGAGAAAATGAGTAAATCTGAGAGAGAGAAAGAGATATTGAGCTAAATGGGGGAAGAGAGGAACTGAGATCATTGAACTTTGTAAATGCAGCTACAGCGGATGGCAGGCCAGTTTGCTGACTACTGGCCTCTCCTGACTCCGTCTCTAACTCCTGTTACAGGTGGCTGAAGTTTGAGGAGGATGTTGAGGACGGAGGAGAGCGATGGAGTAAACCCTACGTAGCCACTCTGTCTCTACATAGCCTGTTTGAGCTGCGCAGCTGTATTATCAACAGCACTGTGCTGCTCGACATGAGGGCTAATTCCATTGAAGAGATTGCAGGTAACTCATTCACTGGTACCAAGTCCCAAACTTATCGGGACTACTAAAGACATCTGAACTCAGAAAAGATTGTCTTGGTGACCATTAACAAATTTGGAATGTTTCTTACTTGGTAAGATTTTACCTTTGAGGGAAGCTTTTGTCTTACTTCTCACTTTTGCACTACATTTAAGTCACACAGAACAAATGCTTCATATAGAACCCTGAAACATTAATGCAAACAGCTCATCTGCGTCTTCTGTAGATATGGTGCTGGACCACCAAGAGTTATACTCACCACTGGGGGACGTGCTCAGAAAGAAAGTACGTGAAACACTGCTGAAGCAGCACCATCACCAGAACCAGAAGAAGCTGGCTAACCGTCTGCCAATTGTACGGTCCATTGCTGACATGCGACGGACATCTGAGCAACACCTGGACAAGAATGGTGAGGAAATCAGAGGGCTGTGATAACGAACTCTTTTGTAGTGGTTTCTTAAACTGGGGGCTGAAAGATACATCTGAGGGGTCATGAGATGATTAGCAGGATAGAAAAGTAGAAAAACATGTTTCTGCTGCAAAAATACATATTTTAGCCATGCTAGTGGAAGGTATTTCATCATTAGTTCACCACTATTGGATGGATAGCCATGAAATTTTGTGCAGACATTCATGTTCTCCAAAGGATGACTCATACTGACTTTAGCGATCCCCTTATTTTTCCTTATGCACGACCAGCAGGTCAAAGTTTTTACGTATTCAGTAAAATATTTCAACATTTACAGTATAATTTTGGTACAGATATCCATAGTTCCCAGAAGATGCATGACTTTGGTGATCCCCTGAGCTTTCTTCTAGCCCTACTATGGGCTTATGGTTTAGAGTGATACCATGTTCCCCGCAGAATGAATTGTAATGATGATTCCTTAAAGATCCCCTCCAGACTTGTCGTAAGATATTGATGAATATGTAAATATTCATTTCAAAAGTTGAACTGCTGGACCAAAGATTTTTCCTCCTTCACTGTGAAGTCCATTCTCAGTGTATGTGCACTGCGAATGGACTTTCTCAGTGCACATACACCACAATTAGCCTCAAAACAAGTTGTGATGTCACAAACCATGTTATTCGGTCCACCCCTCAAACTCAGATTTTCAATGAGCACAGATAAACTTTCTCCCTTGAGCAGATGAATATGAAAGCTGCCCTCTAGTTTCAAATTCTGCACATATATCATTCTGTACAGTGAAGCTCAAACATCCAAGTAGAAGTAAGCAAAACATATTTTGAGTTGGGGGGATTTTGTACATTGAAGTCTGTTTACTGGTTTTGGAGAGTACTACTGCATATGGTAAGAAATTTGGATAAAGCTTTTTGTTGACCCAAAGGGAGCTGCACAATGTCTGATGTTGGTTGGGCCTGAAAACTACAAGTTTGAAGATGAAAAAAGTTATAGTTAGTGGAAAGAGGTGGGCTTATCATACCTGGTTCTGTAACCCCCTCCTCATCTCTGCTTGAGGCTAGCAGCTCTGATAGTAGATCTGCTTCTGATCAACCAAGGAGCATTTGATGGTATTATCAGCTGTTAAAATTCAATTTTGTTCCGAGATCTTTGTAACTCCTTTGTCACTCCCCTGTTTGGATTATCCAGGTCAGATGTCATCGTCTCAGCCTCAGTTAGCTAGTACAGACGGGAAAGGAGACAACAGAGAGAACAGTGCTGTGGACTTTAGCAAGGTATGTACAGTTGCAGTGCAATGCATACTGTGTTTCTCAAGATATGGGTATAATGTTTTGGTTACTATTATATCTGTGGACAATGGGACTGATCACACTTTGATCAGAGTGAGAATTACCATGTGGAGCTGTCAGGATTAGGCAAACTTTAATTCTCACTGATAGTATGTCGTATTTGATGAATATGAGCAGAATTGTGTATTGTCAACAATGAACAGGAGATCCTTGTTGGTATTAATAATGGAAAGGTCATCCAGTAAGGGATTAGGATTATAACCGTGTTGAATATGATAAAAGTCATTAACCCTCTGACAACCACACATAACAAAGACAAAAATAAAATTGTTAAAACTTTTTGCATAATGTATATGTTTTTGACCTTTCATGTGCTTTGTCCTGTTCACTGAAACAATTATAAAAGGTGCTTTGCTTACTTTGAATGTAGTTTTAGAAGTGTTGAATGAACGTACCAAATCAGTCATAGTAGCTTTTTTCTTAAATATGCAACTTCTCTTACAAGTTATATATTTCTGGGCCACGATGCAACCACAATTATCTCTCTGCAGCAGCTGTGGATTAGTATTTACTTGATGCACATAGCATAATAATCATTATTACCTGTAAGAGTTTAGGAATCAGCACTATGCCAGTGTTTATGTAAGTCATGACCCATCAGTGTATCAAAAAAATCTCTTGGATTGCTCTCAACAGCCGCACTAGAGCCATATGAACTCTATGAAGGAACAAATAACACTCAAGTCAACACTTGTCAACTCCACATAATTAACACTGAAAAATCAACACCTTTAATATTCCAAAATTGGTTGCACTATGCATTCCAAGTGCACCAAAGACTAGAAAGCAGATGTACTGTACGAGGATCAGTTAGGGTCAGCTTTTATATGCTTTTAGGCATCATAAATGTATACAATAATAGATAACCCAATCCTTATAAAATATTATGTAACAGATCATACTAACATCTGTATTTAAATAATCTTTTGGAATATGTCATTGTAACACATTTTATTGGGGGCTTAATGTGAGGATGGACTGTAAAAATAATAACTTATTTATGGTATGCACTTTCGAAGATTAATTATTATTATTTTACTTGTCAAAGCATGCTCTCAGTCAAAGCCGCTTAGATGATAAGCTAACCAGAAAGGTTGTCAATGCCTTTTGTATGATACTCTAAAGACTGTACTTTGTGTCGTCTTTTAGATAGACCTACATTTCATGAAGAAGATCCCAACAGGAGCAGAGACGTGTAACGTCTTAGTGGGAGAGCTGGAATTTCTGGACAAGCCAGTGGTGGCGTTTGTTCGCCTTTCGCCGGCGGTCCTACTCAATGGGCTGGCTGAGGTCCCTATTGCCACAAGGTCACTACAAGCTGATTTAACTACACCCACTCAACCCTTTCTATAAATATCCCTTATTAAACCAGCTGAACCCTGTCTGACCTTTACAGTAAATGCGTATCTGTGTAGGTTGTGATTCAGATTTGATTTGGCAATGTATTAAAAACAGATTTAAAAAATCTTTTATCTGCTTTTGCCTTTAGGTTTCTGTTTATTCTCTTGGGGCCCTTTGGTCATGGGGCTCAGTATCATGAGATTGGAAGGTCCATTGCCACACTTATGACGGATGAGGTAAGGATAAATTAAAAAGCACCTTATTACCATGCCAACAACCTGCATATTTTATTTATTCATTAATATTTGGGAAAAGAGGCTGGAATAGTTTGAATTTCAACCAGATGCTGTATTTAGATTTTCTGCAGGCAGTTTGCATAAATTCACAGTCCAGCAGAACTCAACAAATTCCTAAAGTGATGGAACATTTCTCAGCATGAAACACAGCTCAGAGCTTTTATGACAAGCTTTTGGCGATTAGTCAGCCCTCCTGTCCTTCTTTTTGTCCAGGATTTAGGCTGCCATCCATCATCACAGAGGAAAAGATGGGCTTTGACAAAGTCCAAACTCACTGTTAGACATTCTTTGGAATGAGTAGATTTGATAAAACTGGATATTTTACAAGGGAGAATAGTGAGCCAGTGGGTGTTGTTTTACAGTGAGCAGGTTCTAAGTTTTAATATCCTAGCCTTGGTTTTGTCCATGCAGAGTTTTTTTGCAGCTGTAAATCAGCCTTCCGTACTGTATTTTTCAATTCCCAGGTTTTCCATGATGTTGCTTATAAAGCTAAAGACCGTAATGATCTGATTGCTGGGATTGATGAATTCCTCGATCAAGTGACAGTCCTGCCTCCGGGAGAATGGGACCCATCCATACGGATAGAGCCACCAAAAAATGTACCTTCTCAGGTGAGTAGGAGTTTAGGTAGTTGGTTACCTACTTTTTTTCCCTTCTTTAGATTTCTACATTTTTACATGAAAAATAATCTAACTTCTGTGCATTGTTTGTTAAACAGGAGAAGAGAAAGAGAAGTAACAACATGTTAGCAGAAGGTGATGAGGAAGAAGAGCATGGTGGTCACGGGGGTCCAGAACTGCAGCGCACTGGAAAGTGAGTGAATCAGAGAGGGAAAGACAGAATGTGAGGGTTTTCTAAACACAAGTAGAATTGCATGGAGTTTACATATAGAGATGAATACATATATTTCTAAAAAGTCTTTAAGGTTCCTCATATGTAGCTCCTGAGTTTCCAGTGCAGTGTTGTGACAGTACAGCACGCAATCTACTTGCAATTTTGTTGCAGAGCTTACAGTGCAGTTATAGATAGAGAAGGATATTGTGTAGTCTGCTTCTGTGACTGCCTTATGATTTAAACGACTGCCATTTGTGTATTCAGTGCTCAGATTTGCATCTTAGGTGTTCATAATAATTGGTCTTATGTATCTACCAGAAAATATTCTCATGCTGGCTCATACTCAGTATACTCATTTGTCATCACTCTTTCTTTATTACAGGTTTTATAGAATGCACAGATAAAAAGAATAAAGCCAGTATACTCCAAAATACCACTTTTCTACAAAATGTTCACTGTAATGCTGACTGTCTATTTCTGGGTAAAGTTGGTATGTAGTTTGCAGTCATAAAGTGGTTTCCATAGAAACAGTACAGCTTTGGGATCTCTATTTGCAGCTAGACTTTTCTATCACAGGGACATATCACACTAAGCCTTAAACCATACTCACGTGTTGAACAATGGGAAGAAGGCAGTAGAGGGAATGCAAAATCTTAAACACTTTTCAAAAATAGACCCGTCAGACTGAAACCTTTATATTTTAACTTAATTTATATTGTTGTTTCAATTTTCTTTGTAGAATATTTTTTATGCTTTTGAAAATGAAAATTTGACTTGTGTATAAATGACAAAGTTCTTTTTATATTTCCAGGTGGTTCGGTGGTCTCATTCTGGACATCAAGCGCAAAGCGCCTCACTACCTGTCCGACTACACTGACGCTTTCAGTTTGCAGTGTGTGGCCTCTTTCCTATTCCTCTACTGTGCCTGCATGTCCCCAGTCATCACCTTTGGAGGACTTCTGGGCGAGGCAACAGAAGGACGCATAGTAAAGCACCTACTATTTGCTCTAAATGTTCACAGTGTACTGCCAAGACTAACTGCACTGTAATAGTTCAGAAGTTCAGTACATAAAACAAGCAGTTTTGTTTTGCTAAACAGTTTTAAGGTAACTTTCTGTGAATCATTTCCTGTTGTCCTTTTCCATTTCCCAGAGTGCAATTGAGTCACTGTTTGGAGCCTCACTGACAGGAATAGCCTATTCCTTGTTTGCTGGGCAGCCGCTTACCATTCTGGGCAGCACAGGGCCAGTGCTTGTCTTTGAAAAGATATTATTCAAATTCTGCAAGTATGTTTTAATTTAATTTGACTGCTCACATAAATAACCCATCACTTCAAGTGCATGTCATCTATACATTGCGTAATTTTGTCATTTCATTGTTTGATGTTAATCGGCTTGCTCTGGATAAATTCTGTTGATATGAAAATACCATCTCTCAAACATGTTGATCATTAAATTATCTGATAATATGGACAGAAGGATTGCATTTCATTGTGATAATGTTCCTCCAAATCACCACATTACTACCAGTGAACATTCAATATATGATGTGGTTTTATCTTTTCCCCCCTGTCTTCACATAGGGAGTTTGGTTTGTCCTATTTGTCACTGAGAGCCTGTATCGGTCTGTGGACAGCTTTCCTTTGTATTCTGCTGGTGGCCACAGATGCTAGCTCCCTCGTTTGTTACATCACACGCTTCACAGAGGAAGCCTTCGCCTCGCTCATCTGCATCATCTTCATCTATGAGGCATTGGAGAAACTTATCCACTTGGGAGACCACTATCCCTTTAACAAAAACAACAACCTGGACAAACTCACCATGTACTCGTATGTGGACACTTATTCTCACACAATATTTTTTTTAAAGTAATGAAAAAAATTGCTGAATCTGTTTCTTGGAGGTACTGTAAATCCCTGACAGATGAGGGATTATTTTGTCACTTAATGCTCATGTGCTTCCGCAGATGTTCATGCGTTGAGCCCTCTGACCCCACCAATGGCACCCTAAAGTATTGGGAAACCAACAACATTACTGCCTCTGAAATCTACTGGGAAGCCCTGGAGGCCAAGGTACTTTCCATGCCAACTTGGTGTAAAAAAAGTAAAAAAACAAAAACAAAACAAAAATAGAATACAAATAAAACAAAAGCAAAACCAGATCTGTGAGTCACAGAGGTTAGATGCACACATCAGCAGGAATTATTGAGTTACACAAAGTACATTTAGGTTGTCCACCTTAAAGTGGCATGCTCTCCCAGATGGAGGAAGCTGGACAGAGGAGATTAAGGCCATGTGGGCTGGATTATATTGGATTACTCATTGCAAATCACTATAAAAGCACATTTTTGCACTCACTTAAGGTTTTTGTGCACATATTGGATGTTCATAAACCCAGTTTTTGGAGTCTGTTGATGCTCATGTATTGCTAATCATATGATAAATTTGAATAACTCTGCTCAATATCTATACCTTTACAGGACTGTGTTGAAAAGCAAGGGGAGTTTGTGGGCAGTGCCTGCGGCCCTCATGGACCCTACGTTCCTGATGTTCTCTTCTGGTGTGTCATTCTCTTCTTTTCTACTGTCTTGATGTCTGCCTTCCTCAAGGAATTCAAGTTCAGCAATTACTTTCCCACAAAGGTATTGTGCATCATTCATTATCGTCACACCAGTGTGCATTATGATCCAGACAAAACTACAACCTCCCTTTAACAAGGCTTTGGTTATGTAGGATGGTGCAGTGGTACACTCTAGTGGTCACATACTGGTACTGTATGGTTAACAGAGGAAAATTGCAAAATGACAGGGTCATATTTACTACTAAATAAGACTGAAACTGTTTTTTCAAAGGCATATGAAATCATTTTTACAAATTTCCCTCTCTATCAGGTGAGGTCCATCATCAGTGACTTTGCTGTTTTCTTCGCCATCTTTATTATGGTCTCGATCGACTATGCCTTAGGGATCCCTTCTCCTAAACTACAAGTTCCAAGTGTGTTTAAGGTGAGGCAAGGCCACAGAATAAATTGTTCAACAGATTTCCAAGTAACATCATCATTTTTCAACTACTAATTATGTCTAACCAATGACAATAATTTCTTATCAGCCAACCAGAGATGATCGTGGTTGGTTCGTCAACCCACTGGGGCCCAACCCCTGGTGGACGGCAGTCATAACAGTGGTCCCAGCTCTGCTTTGCACCATCCTCATCTTCATGGATCAGCAGATAACAGCTGTCATCATCAACAGGAAAGAACACAAACTTAAGGTACTTTCTGCTTCTTCTTCTGGCTGTAGTCTGCATTAGCAGAGGGCTTGTATAGCATCCTGGAGATGTGCTGATTATTTGAACTCAGTGTGTCTGAAAGTGCATCAAAATGATTCAACTTCAACTTAATTTACCGGTGTTGTCCCTTTCAGAAAGGCTGTGGGTACCACCTGGATCTGTTCATGGTGGGGGTGATGCTTGGTGTGTGCTCTCTGATGGGCTTGCCATGGTTTGTAGCAGCCACTGTCCTCTCCATCACCCACGTCAACAGCCTGAAGCTTGAATCGGAGTGCTCAGCTCCTGGGGAACAGCCCAAGTTCCTCGGCATCAGAGAGCAACGCTTTACCGGCCTCATGATCTTTACCCTCATGGGCAGCTCTGTCTTCATGACATCTGTGCTTAGGGTCAGTCTCTGCCTTTTTGTTATTTGTCTATTTTTATTTTTGTGGAGTTTTTCCTCCCTTTACTGTGACATAGAAAATCCCTCTGCAGTTATACTATATATTTATCAGTGCTTCATCCTGTCTTTTGATATTCCCAGGTTAATTGTTGTGTGCAATAAGTCTGTTAAAATATAGCAGTTAATGACACAGTACATAATGGCATTACTGAGTAATGTTTTTCTTGTCCTTCAGTTAATTCCTATGCCTGTGTTGTATGGCGTATTCCTTTATATGGGAGCATCTTCTCTCAGAGGCATACAGGTAAACTGACAATATGTTATGCAACTTCTTTTGCTCTCACTACATGTGGAACCACAAAGATGCAACGCTTTCCTCATAACATTTGATATGACTGACTGCAATTGTATGTGGTTTTAGTAGAATAAATAATTTAACTGATGTTGAAAGTTAATTGCATCACACACATAACAGTACATGTTTTACTAACAGATATTTCCTTGTTTGTCAGGCTTTATGCCCACACTAGGCAGGAAAACAGTGGTCTGGATTTCCAAAATGAAAATGCGATTATTACACACTTGAGGTCCTGTGCAAAAGTTGCACTGTAAAATATGAAACTTTTTTGAGATTATCTGCTGAGATCAGACGGAGAGCTGCTGTTTTTAAGTTTGAATTTGTAAGACCCTTCTACCAGATAATCTGTGATTCTCACCGAGCCATGATAGGGGATCGCCTCCATATTGTCTGGCTGCCCAGATAAGGTGTTAATTGGCCTCTAGTGTGTTCCCACCATTCTCAGAACACCTGATTGTTATTTAATTGCCCTGTTTTCTTTTTGTTTTCTTCACTTTGAAGTACTTTCTATTATTGGTAATAGAAATATTTTTAAATTAAGACATGTTTTATTATTATCTTTGTAGAAAAAAGATTGTTACTGCACATTTGTCTCTATATGTATTTCTGGAAATTAATGAGTTAAAAGATGCCAAAACCTGCAGAGTTGGATGATATTGCTCTGTGCTTTGTCACTATGATGAACCCTTTTACATAGTACGTGCATAGTTGTTATAATTCTCAAATGATGCAAACAAGGATGATAGAAGAATTGTTTATCATTCATCCTTTCCAGTTGTTTGACCGTCTTACACTGTTCGCTATGCCAGCCAAGCACCAGCCAGACTTCATCTACCTGCGACATGTACCTCTGAGGAAGGTGCACCTCTTCACCATCATCCAGCTCAGTTGCTTGATTCTTCTCTGGGTTATCAAGACCTCCAAGGCTGCCATTGTCTTTCCCATGATGGTGTGTAAGCAGTCCAATTATTCTATCTGCAAGTCTATTAGACCAGCACCTAATAGTTTAAAAGTGTTAGGCACCATTTCCACCTGGTATTAACATGTAATCTGTATCTGGATAAAGACATTCGATCCATGAGCATTTGCAGTTAAACCATTCTTACATCTCAATATACAAATTATCTGGGCGATGCTGGCAGACTTGTGAAAGCCACTCCATGTTTTTGTTTGTTCATTGTCATAATTTTAAAAAAAAGTTTCCTTTGACGCAATTTTGCAGGTTTGTGTTCACGATTGCGCCTCAAATGTTTTGGCTCTATTAATTATGTCATGTTGTTTTGAAATCTGCTGATTTCCAGACATTTGACTTTTACCAAAATGGTACACTGGACATATGAAAGCATATCTATCATAGCTTGTATTTCAAGGTCTTTACACCTTGTAAACAATGTGTCCATGATCTTACTCAAACAACAAGTTAGTCCAATTAGTCCGATTTGGCCCTCATTTCCATCTCCATACTCTGTTCCACTGCTCAGCAATTGCTGTTTCCACTACTGCCTGCTTCTCATTAATTTTCTTCCCCCTACCTCCTCAGCACCCCCCCTCCCCTTTATTAACGCATAGGATTTATATGGATTGAGCTGTTTGTCAATGCTGCAGGTGTTGGCTCTGGTGTTTATAAGGAAGCTAATGGACTGCATCTTCACCAAGAGAGAGTTGAGCTGGCTCGATGACCTCATGCCAGAGAGCAAGAAGAAGAAGCTTGAGGATGCTGAAGAGGTGCCATACCTTTTCACCACAACATGCATGCCAGTTTCAATGTGTTTTATGAATATTTACATGTATTTTATCTCTCTTATTTATCCTTCAGGAGGAGGATCAGAGTATACTGGCGGAAGATGAGGGAGCAGGTCAAGTGCCATTACATGGGTACAAGTAAGTTACACTGTATTGGTGACGTTTTACAAGTAACTTTGTGTGAATGTCATCCGCTGTTTCTAAATGTCATTTCATGTACAGAATATATTAATTTGTTGCAGAAAGATGAAATGGTAAATTGTTATATGCCTGCTCTTTCCACAGAGGAATACCCATCATCAACATCACGGATGAAATGTCAAAAGGTTCTTTTGGAAATACTTGGAATGCCAATGGCTAAGACATTTGAGAAAGAATGAAATCCTCAAAACATTATGGTAAGACGTTTTGCTTTGTTGAATATACAGTTTATTCACTAATAAATTCAGTTTTAAATAAACACAGCAGTCAAAATAGCCAGCTCAAGCACTATTACAAGCTTTTTATTTGTTGATAGATTGAATAAAAACTATCTGCTGCTGCAGCTAAAGGAGACGTTGAAGGAAGGGAATTGGATTTTATATATTATATACATTATATTCAGTAATAATATAACTGGGCACTAGAGGTTAATGAATTAAAAAGACAGAGTGACAATTGAAATGGTGCACAACATAAATGTAAGATAATTTCAAATTCACATGCTCCCTGGTTTATACAAATGTCTTAATAAAACAAACAACTTAATTCCACACAACCCAGGCAGCCATAAGTTTATGAGTCCTCTAGAAACAGCTCAGGGCTTACAGGTCACTTATACAAATAAAAAACAACAGCACACCAATATTTACTATGTATTGTATACTTTAATCACATAATCAAGAGAGGTTATTATTTTCCTCAGCTTTGCTAAAACTACCAGCTGTCATAGTCAATATAATGTCAGTTCAGCAGATTTTTACCTTTACAAGTACAAGTGTACTTTTTAAGTAAAAGTTTTGAATGCAGGACTTTTAGTTGTAATAGAGTATTTTTTTGGTCTTACTACATTTATCAGAGTAAGAATCTCAGCTGGTAGAAGAAGAAAGTACTTCTTCTACCACTGCTGGTATGCTGCCTGAATGCCTCATGATGTGCAAGTCAATATATGATAAGTGTATATGTATATCCACTAATTATACACCTGTCCTTTTTTTCTTGATGCAGGCAGTTACATAATTATTAGTTACACAAGTATTTCCCCACAAGACTAGAGTGCATGATGAGAGATGTGAGGTGAAGAAGATGGAGGACAGTGTTTTCAGGGTTGTGAGTCTTTGTCACTGTTCCTTCTCTGTGTTTATAAATTGATCTGTGTTTCTGCAGTTTATCAACCCTTTCGTTTAATCTTGTGAATCTCTGTGCGTAAGTGAATAACCATGTTATCTGATGTGTCACAGATTTTCTGCCTCTTCATGAACCAATGAAACCTAAATGGTACTTTTATCATCTTCTTGTGATGTTAATGTCAAATTGTACTTGCTGAATCTAGATACTGTAAGTGTTGTTATTCAAGATTCAAGATTCATTTATTATGATCATTTCATAACACAACGTTGTATAATGAAATGTGGTTTGTATTCTGAATGTAAACTGCAAAAATGGAAAGACAGAGAGACTGTTTTCTTTTTTTTTTGAGCCAATTTGTATTTATTTTGTAATATAGTTTGTATTTTGAAATGCATCCATATAAATTTCTCCTTGAATTCTTTATTTAGACATCATTTCCCTGTAGTTCTTTGTAGACATTCAGTGTGATGTGAAATGAGGTCCTAAGGTCATTCTAGACCACAGAATTTTTGATAAGCCATACATAAATGTGTACACGATATTGTAAGATGAAAAGTTAGCAAAATACACATTTCTGAGGTCTACTTTTGGGATGGGAAACTATCTCATCTAATGATTGTGACTGACAAACCTAAGATGGGAACGAGTGCTTTAAAGTGTTTACAAAAGGGCAATATACATCACATGAGAACCAAATGCAATAGCATAGCATTTTTCTAGCTTTTTGCTAGAATGCCAATAATTAATTTATATAAGAAATGATTAAGCTATATTTTTTTTGTGGAATAAAATGAATATGTTTACTACAATTACCTTGTAACTTAACACACAGTATTTTGCCTCCTTGTATCAGTATATTGCTTCTATTGTAAATGTTAATTTGAATTTTAATGATCCTATAATATATTTTAATGTTGGTATAAAATTTAGTGTTTCATAAACTAAGAACCTCCATCAGACAATGTGTTTGATCCTAATAAATCTTCAACGTCTATGTTTTTGTTACAGATCTGAGGATTACAATTAAGTTATAGTATTTGATTTTAAAACAATGTAAATGTAAAAAGAGCTGGGGGTTCCTTTCAGACATACATTTAGAAATACAATTTTATTACATATGTATATCTTGTCAGTGTTATTTTAGCTTAATAAATTTCTAAGAGCACTGTTGTTTGTCTTGTCATTGTCACACATATACTCAATCCTAAGCACATGTGCACAGAAACAATGAACAGATGGGTAATGCATCTGCATTTTAGCTAATTTGGTAGCATATAAATTCATGTATGAAGTAACTGTGAATTAACAATCCTCCACTGAGTGTGAACTCTTAATGGTGAGCAACAGGAATTGATGATATATCCCACATTAATGCATGCATTTAGATCATGACTCATGCATCAGTTACATGTTAGTTAAACATGTGTTTTGCACCCTTATTAAGAATTATCAACAGGTGTTTGATCCGCAATCAAAAATCCTTTACAAACACATTTTATCATTTATCCTCAATTCACTTATCAGATAAGTGGTCAAATCAATCTGTATGTGCAGGTAGGTATGAGTATGATCACATATTGCATTGTGATCATCCAATATCAATGTCGCTAATCATAAATGCCCAATTTAATTTAACAATAATCCTCAGAGATTCGGTCTACAAATAGCTTGGAGTGGGCAGAGGTTTTTGTAATCAGCAGATGGTTTGATGTGCCATGGATGACAGCTTAGAGAGGTGGCACATCCCAAAGCATGTCAAGCTGCTGGCTCATGTGAATTATTGTTTTGTCTCTTTGCCAGGAGGAACTCAAGAGTGTCGACCCGGGCTTTGTTCCTGACGAGTCTGAGTTGATTGACATGATTTCCTTTTCTTTCATTAACCCTCCTTGGCTTGCTGTCAGAGCATCACTGGGACACCCCTCCCCAGTGAACAGCTGACAGGTGACACACATCATCCTGTTACCTGGTAGAAATCCCAAAGTGCATTTCTGCCAGGATTTTTGTTCTGCCTCCATAAACAGAGGGATTAAGAGCGCATGACAGAAAAACCAATGGTGCACACTTTGGAATCACATCTCATGTCCAAATACTAGCGCTCATGTCAACAATAATATTGGATGAAGAGGCTCAGTAGCTTTTATATTCTAATTTGCAATTGGATTATGTAAATGTATTTTAAACTACTGTTTTTTTTTTAATTTTATTGCACTGTTGATGGACATGGACTGGTGGAGATAGTGCTTAAAAGATGAATATATTTAGAAAGTCAGATGCTTGCCATGAGTGTCCACCAATATTTCATAATTTTTGAATGTTTTAAAGAGGGAAGTCATAGATTGTACACATTTCTTTATTGAAAACTAAATATGACTTTTATCTGAATAATAAGAAACTATCTACAGATGAATTATCATGGTTGCAATTCAGATCAATAATGTGATTGTTACATATTCTTACATACTCATGTGAGAAGGAGGATGGGAATGCCAAAATGTGAAAGAAATGAATCATGATGTGAATGCTTGATTTGAAAAAAAAAAGAAAAATCACACAGCATTAATGGTTGAGACACATTTCAAACATACTGTAACATTTTGACAACATTTCCTTCAACCACTGAAGGCCAACAGAGCTTCTTATGAGGTGAATTTAATAGCAATACCAAGAAAAAGGCGAGTACAGATTGTGAAACATATAATGGCAAAGAGAGTCAGTGTGGATTGTTGCATTATTTTTGGGAGTGGTGACGGGCGCTCTGGTTGAGTCTACTCTCGTCTGCCTCGGCCGGTCTTCAGCCAGGACACAAACTCCTTGGCTGCCTGGTCCTGCAGGTAGGAGCTCACGTCGCTGGTGTAGGTGCCGTCTGCGTGGCGTCTAAACAGACCCCTGTTAAAAGTGATACATTTAGATGGTACAGTCACAGTAACTGTATATGTAATTGTGGTGCAAAAGGCCAGGTAAGGCTAACATTGACATTATAATGAAGAAATACTATTTTGGGATAAGTTTGACTTGATTGGACTTGACATTACAGGCATACAGCGACCTACGGTATTAATGCAATTAAAACCTTCTTATCGTCGTTACAGCAGACTCATGGGTTCTCATTGTATCAGAGAGCAGATCTATATTTGAAATAATTCATAGTGTGTTACCAAATTGAAGAGGTTAAGTAATAAAAGTAAACTCACCCATTTCTTTTTGAGTTCTTTAGCCACTGGACAAAGTCTTGAGCTCTTCTTGTCTCCAGATATTTACTGTAGTCATTGGAAAATGTCCCCTCAGAATGTCTCTTCATGTTTTGAAGCTCAATGGGTTCAGTCAACATGGAGTTTTCATTCAATAGCCTAGAAAAAAGCCAAAAATTAATGTAGTAAAAAAAGTAATTAAACTTAAGGTGACACGATCTTACCTCAAACTTACAGCTATTTGTCTATACATGCCTACCTGTGCTCCCTACCTGTTCTCATTTTTCACTTTTAAGTTTTCTCAGTTATTTCTCTCTCCCATTGGTGTCTGCTGAGCTCAGGGGTTACAGGTGAGCTACACTGAAGCCTTTTTCACACCACAGCTGTTTTTGAGAACTTTGAGAACCACTGTTCTAACCCACCCAACCACTCATATGTTTCCATAATCAATAACCGTCACTGTATATTTGGATCTCAGTGATGCTGTGGTGCCTTGCTTGTGAAACTTAATGTTCAAAAGATTCAGTTACACTGTATGTTCCTTTCGTAAATGTTGTCTTGCATCAACAAGTGCTACTGTTCCTCATGAACGAGAGACGGAAACACATTATAACTTAAGACATTAAAATGACTGTGTGAAAATAACACTACAACAAAGGCTTTAAAATACATTAAAAATGACTTTAAAATACATTAAAGATAGCACTGTGGATAATTTTCCCCTGATGGCAACAGCTGGTAATCTGAGCATTACTCTGTGTCTGCACTGCTTTAGAAATGTTTTGTTGTCTACAGCTCTCTCAACCAAAGAACTGTTGCACTCCAGCTCAAGATAGTGTCACTTAATAATCATGTGGCGAAACCTGCTTGATCCTTTCATAACTGATCTTCTCTGGAATAGAAGTTAAAAAGCTGATCTTACATTGAGTTTCGGTCTGTGTCCTGGTCAGGCACCTGCCAACTGCTTTGGATAATGATGAGGAGCAGGAGTCCAGCCAAAGACTGAGCGTTTTTCATTGTTTGAGCTTCTGAAAGACAAGCAAATACAGAAAGAAATACACTGTGAGAATGTCACTGTTTCATTAAATCCAATATAATTGAACAAAATCTTCTCACCTGTGCTCCTTTCTATCGAGTGTCTGAGAGAGGGATTGTTAAGTGCGTTGATGGGTGCCTTTCCTCTCCCTGGCTTCTCAAGCTGTTTCATGGTCCCCTCTTGGTCTGCTCAGTCTTATATAGTTGAGCCGAGGAGCACTCTCCCAGGTGACTTCTCCGTCACAGAAACCTCAGCACATTCTCTGTTACTCTCAACCCATTAATCAGCTTCCGTCTCAGTCCATTGAATGTATTTGACTTTGTATCTGGGTGGTAAAAGCTGCTATTTTAGGTGTCACAAGCAAACATAACCTCTACCCTGATACTGACAAATAAACCATAATGTGTTCAATTACTCAGTCAATCATTTTTTAAAATTTTTTCTACTTATTTGTCCAGTAGTCTCCTCACATAACATGCAGGGGCTCAGTGTGACTTGATACGGCCATTAATACAACCGTATTAGAAAAAATGTTTGGTGTTTATTGAGTCACAAAAATATGACGTATTTAATTCTTTTTGATTGCACTGTATGTTTTCACAATAAGGATGTGTGGAAAAATCCTTTGGATGAAAAATAAAATATAGTATCTGTAAACACACACACTTATGTATGTGTGTATGCATGTATTTATGTGTATATGTATACACAGTATATTAATGTGCATGTGTGTGTATATACTATTTATACTATGAACATTTGCAGATTCTTGGTCAATATCTTGTGTGGTATTTTTAAACTCAAACAGCTCTTTTCTCATAGAATATATTTTTACTCATTTTTATTGTACAATTTTATTTATATAATTCGTGATCACCTGACTTTTTTGCTACTTGCATTTTCTTTTAACTTGTATTTTTTAATTTGTTATGCACCACAATACGAAGGGAAATTCCCTGTATGTGCAAACCTGCTTGGCAATAAACCTGTTTCTGATTCTGATTATATGTACTATATATGTCTGCAAATACGGTATAAGTTCGATTGGTTTTAATGTTTTTACTCAGCCATCTGCATTTTATTTTAAGTAACTCAGGTCACTCTTATATTTATTTATACACCACACATTTTAGATGTCTTATGCTTTTCTATCCTGTGCTGTAGTTTATTTATTTCTATTTTATTTTACTTTTTTATTACCTGGTCCAATGAGGACCAAAATCTCATTCTGCAGTATGTATATTTTTATACATGTACCATGTATATGGTTGGAATGACAATTAAATCAACTTGAACTTAATATAATGAAACTGTTGAAATAAATATTTCAAAAACAATGTTTATTTCACTTTCATTAGAACATGACTGCAACACAAATGATAACGCTCCACAACAAATCAGTGCAGTGCAATTTAGCTATCATATGTTATTCCATATTCACACAGAAATGTTTTCAACCATAAATGCATGCAATGACTTTTAGTATGTCTTAAAAGCCACATATTTTTTCAGAAGTTTCATAATTCCACATAAAATACCAATGCTCATTTGTACGAGCAATCAAATATTCATTGCACATAAAAACGTCTACAAAATGTACAGAGTTTAACCTGACACTTAAGAATATCAGTAAGATAACAAAAAAACAAATGAGACAAAAAACTGTGGTAATGTTCACTATAAATGCTGTCACAGTCTTCACATCTATTTGGGATTAACGAGGCATTTCTGCAGGAAGTGACTCATGAGGGTGTATGTATGACGGAAGGCTGTTCCTCGGAGACCGTGGTCCCGGTCAGTGTACCACTGAAATAAAGCCCAAAATTAGATTAGTGCATTGACTCTAAAATTCTGAACATCATTTAAATTAAACATTTAAAATTTAACATATTTTAGATTGTGTAGCATAATAATACAAGGCAGATTTCCATTTGAAACCTTCATTAAATCAACACCATCAAGGTCAATATTAGTCCCACTTCCCTGAGCCAATATTTACCATCGCCTCAAAATCCACTCGCTCGTCCACCAGAGCTCTTGAGATCTGTGCTGCTTGCTGGAAATGGACATTGTCTACAGGAAAGACAGTGCTGTCACTACGTGACTGAACCTCAAAGCTCACAAACTGGTCATGTCAAGTTTCCATCAAGGTAAATAGAGTCCATTTGTGCAAGACTTTGTGCATGTGGCTTTTAAGCTACCACATGTTCTGTTCTTAGCAAAAATTCAAAGAAGAGTGTTTGAATGAAAAGACTAAACATACCATCTGCTGTGCCATGAACCAATAGATAGTCTACTGTCTTGAAGTTCTTTGCTCTGGCTGTCACTGTTGAATTCTGTCAAATAAAAGAGACATTCAATTTTAGTAACATATGTCTCAAGTCAGTAGTTTGACAAGATTATTGTAGTAGAGCTGACTCTAATGATGCTTACTTTGTAAGAATCTGAATTCTCTGTGGGCTTGCCCATGTAGCGTTCAGTGTACACTGCATCTGCAAAAGAAAACTCAGTTAATATCACCATCAACATACTGCACAAACACTAAAATAAATCACATCTATTCAACAGGTGGAAAGAAAAAATGTTTTCAGTGAGTTGACAAGAGCTAAGTAGACATTTGAATCCTTAGCGATTTTTTATACTGTTAACAAATCTCATGTGCAGAGTCAAACAAACAATTAATTGATCCTACTTACAAGTATTGTGTGTGTCTCCCTGTGCTGTACCTCTGTTGTCCAAAAACTATTAAAAACACACCAGTGAGCCACATCGCTGCACTGGGTGACATGAAGAGTTTGGGGCATGGTAGTTTGTTTAGAAACGGCTCCAAAGACTAATAACAGCAGTCATGTTTTCAGTATCCAGAGAGTAGTCCCATGTAGTACTGTGTAACGCAGATGTCACTGTGCACTGAAGTTCTTTGAGAAATTTACAGTGTAGTACAAAGTCAAAAGGTAGTGATATGTAGCATAACAAGGTAACAATGCACTGTAAACAGAACTGTGTTCCAGTGACATCTGTCTTACACAGAACTACTCTCCGGAGACTGATAACATGATTACTGTTATTAGTCTTTGTAGCCCTTTTAAACAAGCTACCGTGCCCCAAACTCTTCCTGGCAAAGGAATATGTCACCCAGTGAAACTGTGTGGCTCATTGACATGCTTTCAATAGCTGTTGGACAATAATAGTAAGTAAGCAAGTCAAGTTTATTTGTACAGCACCTTTCATACAAAACCACAAAGTGCTTTACATTCATAAAAAATACACTACTGAAGGCAATATTAAAAAGTAGCATTGACAACAAACAGTGCAGTGCTGACAAGTTAAACGGCCCAGCAACAACAAACTGGAGACACAGACGCAGACAGCGACACATAAACAAGTACAGAAGTTCAAAAACGCAGACGAGGAAATAAGCCAACAGCAACAACCAAAAAAGCAATAAATAAAGTGGAGTCACTATTCAGACAGGCTAACCAAAAGCCTGTCTGAATAAAAACATTCTCAGCTGTTGCATGACGATATCACAGGAGTCTAGGGATCACAGCAATAGGGAAAGAGCATTTCATAACTTGGGTTTTACAGCAGGTTTGAGCCAGTAATTTTTGTTCAACAGACCCAAGAGCCCGATTATATAAGAGAGGAGGAGGTCAACAACATACTGGGGTGCAACAATTTAGTCCTCTAATAGAGATCTACGTCACAGAAGAATAAGATATATCAGGCTTCAGATATACACACAATACTTGTGAGTAGCATCAAGTCACTGTTGGTTTGGCTGTGCGCATGAGATTAGTTGACAGTAAGAAAAATACAGAAAATTGACAGCCATATCCTTTAAGTACACTACTCAATGTCAAGGGAGGAATACTGTGTCCTCAGATTAGACTGGAGAAATATGCTGCTGAATGTATGTACACTCACCATAGTATTCCCACTTAGCTACTGGGGCGACTGCTATTCCACACTTGAGAAGACCAGTTCCAGCACCCAAGGCCATTGAGGTGACGTAGCCACCGTATGACTGAAAATCATGATTAGGAGTTTTAGTGAATGCAAAAATGTCAAAAAACAAATGAAAAATGTAGAGCGCAACAAGACAATATCCAACTTACCCAGCCCCATATTGCTATTCTGTCTTTGTCGATAAAACCCATGTCAATGAATTTCCTGTAACACAGAGATCATGGGTTACATGATGCCACATGAGTGCCATGAAAAAAGAATAAATGGAGTTCTGTAGTTTCAAAATGGTTGGCATCCACCGCAGTATAGATCACTTCACAGTGCATGTTATGTGATTGAAAATGATCAAAAGGTCAGACACACTTTACCTCACAGCTGTTAACTGATCCTCTACTTCAAATGTCCCGAGGCGCCGGTATATCGCATGCATTATTTCATCACCTTGGTAACCACTTCCCCTCCCATCAAAGCTGGCAATGATGATCCCGTGTGAGCTGGAGAGGTAGGTGCCCCAATTCAGCTTGAAACGATAGTCCACCCTCTGACTGCATGGGCCGGCATACCTGAATGGGACAACAACAGTATTTATCATCAAATTTTGAAGGGTTCACTGAATTATATTGGGATGCAGCACTTAGGAGAGTTCTCTGTTGTTCACTTACACATCAATAAGAAGAGGATACTTTTTAGACTTCACGAAATTTGGTGGTAACATCATTTGATACCAGAGGTCTGTTGGCAAGAAAAAACTGTTATAAAATGTCAAAAAAGAGACAAATTAACATTAAGGATGTAAAGGTTTCATGCCAAAATCCAACACATCTATCTGCTGAGATTTCTCAGACAATATCTACTAAATATCAATGCTTTTGTCCTCTGATGTCTTAAGATGAGTAATACTTCAATACTAATACACTAATTACATTTCATACTAAAAGTCAATAAAGGAAAAAGTCACTTCTTAAATGGTTAAAACTTCATCTGAAACTTATCTGAAGCTAAATGTGTATTGTCTCACCAAATCCTGCAACCCTTAAGGTACCATACTGCATGGTTGGCATTTGGAATTCTGTTAGAATATTTTCCAACTCCTTGTTGTCTTCAAGAACGGAGGGCGCTGAAGAAAAAAAGGTGTCACTGGAATTTAATGGTGTGCACATTAATATAAAAATATTTAAACTTATTCAAAAACAGTTTAGAAGCTCAAATAATTTTCATGTTTCTGTCAATTTTATGGAACTCAGCACCTTTGGCCCCCAACAAACCAAAGCTTTTTTTTTTTTGTCCTAACTGTGTTTCCAAGGCTGCACACATGTTCAGTTAGATCTGCACTGACCTGTACCTGAGCCTACAAAGGGCAACAAATACATGAAAATAACAGGGGGGTAGATACACTGTCTGTAAAGGTAACATGTCAAAGACTCTAAACCTCACAGCTAATATAAATTGTCTGTTTTCTTCAGAGTGATCTCCATCCATAGATTCATAGATTTATTAGCCTATGAGCAAAAGAAACCCCAAAAGCAAAAACATTTTAAGAGAGAGCCAGAGAGACTCAATATATTAACCCCCCACCCCTGTTTTTCAGTCATGAAAAAAAGAAGATGTGTGTAACTTTTTGGGTACGCTACAAAAACAGAACCTAATCTGGTGCATAATCAATCATGTGCAACAAATGACAGTAAATACAGAACTGTATTACTTTATGAAAATAGTAATACATGTATAAACACAATTTTAAATCTACATCTGCAGACATTTGTACAGCACACAGAGTGAGATGATGATATTAATTAAACTAAAAATTTGCAGTTGCAATACATTATCTGACAATGAGCTTCAGGTTTGTATGTGAAATCTGGTAAATTTCATAAGTATACGTACTTGCACCTAGGTCCCTGTTGTCCTTGAGTGTGTAGAAGGGCAGTCCAGGTCCTGGATGAATCAAAAATAGAAAATAAATAGATAGTTGATTACACATCAAGTCTTCTGTATAACTTTAGAGGTGAGTGTCTTAGCTCAGATTATTGCTCACAGATGTTCTCGGACCACAAGTAATTCCTAAACAGTGACCATAGATGATTTATTGCTTAAGAGAAAATGTGGATGGGTAACTGACCGTAGCAGTCCACTCGGTAGTAAGAGGCGTCAAAGCTGAAGTAAGCTGAGTTGTACTGACACCTGTCCTTATGAAGGTTGCAGGTGAGACACTGAGGGGTGGAAGGGCTGCTTCCAATCATAACTCTGATAAACAAAGGCAAAGCAACTCACATTAGTTACATCATTCAGTTCATGCAAGTTCCTGCTTGTAAAATCAAATCTTTGCTATTGTTAGTTGTTTATAGCATCCCAGTTAGCTTCGGCTAACTGGTCTTCCTGGCGTCCATGAATACATACAAATATTGGACAGAAATCTAGACATTAGCTGAATGTATCATGAAGAATATAAAAAAGGATTCCTTACTTGTAAAGATTTCTCTTTACAGGTATTCCTTGGTACTCATTGCTCACATAATATCTGTGGAAAAGAGTTTTACACAAGTCAGATTTACATGTATTTATCTTCTAATATTCTTTAATAATATTTAATATACATCTTAAATAAATGTATGGCATCATCACTCACATGGCATTTTTTGTTAATTTGGATATGTAGATGACTTCCCACTTCCCAGAGGTAACAGGTGTTGCTTTGCCCTTAACAAGACATATATAGAGTACAACACTCAACACCAAAAACATGATAACAGCCACTGTATATTTTGCATAAATAAGACAGATGATACTTACATCTTTTACATAATGAATGTGTTTGTAGCCTTTATTGTCACTCATCACTTTGTAGAAACTGATCTTATCATCAGCAAAGAAAAGAGGTAGAGGCATGTACTGAAAAGAAAGGTAATATTTCATAATCAAACACCAAATCAAACCATTAATTACATCAATAGTGGTAACTCTTTGGAAACTTACATGACCAACCCAGCCTGTCTTGCTTGTTTGCTCAAATTTCTATACAGAGTAGAGTAGAGACACTTAATTAGCATTTACTCACATGAACATCAAGTGATTCTCAAGATCATCTAATTAGAAATCAGTCCAATTAGATGAGAAATTAGTCAGTGATTTTTGATCTGACAGGTAACCAGAGAAGCGACAGCTACCTGATTTTCTCTCCAGTTACTTCCATCAAAGTCATAAATCTGTACAACCACGTAATTCTGTTTTCTTGTGAGCCACTGCACAGCGACACGTTGGTCTGTAACCCAGGTCACTGAGCACAAAATGTGATCACTGAGTAAAGGAAACAGAAAGTGACAAGATTTTCACATTAGGGAGGACCATAACATACTGCATTTGCCTCTGTCTTCAGTGTAATATGATTTAGGTGATGCTATAAACTCAAGAATATACAGACCCAGATGCAATGGAAGCAGGGGCAACCACCTGTGTGCGGTGGGATGGATTTGTGGTATCAACCACAAACAGTTTCACCTTGGTAAGGCTTGATCCAGCCTACGCCAAACACAAAATGGAATATTCCTAATAAATAATGATATACAGTATATATTTTGAGATAATGAGAGTGTAAGGATGGTAATTACACTTTGTGCTATTTAAATAAACATTGACTTTCAGTGCAGAATATTACAAGTGATCTCTTAATGGGTATCTCACATTCAATGTCTGAGAAAAGCCCATGAAAATCCCACCTTTGGGTATGGAACAGCCACTGTTTGAGGATACTGTTCAGAGCCATACCAAGAAAATTCCACTTTTTGAACCTCTGTGTCATTAAACTCTGCATAAGCCAAGAATCTTCCAGTTGATGACCACCATATTGCCCCATTTGATGCATACACTTCCTCTGAAATAGTTTGACAAAAAAACAAACAAACAAACAGATAAAATGAACAAACAAACAGTGATCATCTTCTATATAGACACACAGAAAAAGTGACTGTTACTTACCCTCATATACCCAGTCAGGGATACCATTAAGGATCTCATTCTTTTTCCCATTGTGGGTCACTTGTACAGCTTCAGCAGTGACATTGGATTTTAAAAAAATGTTGAAGTCAGAGATGTAAGCCTGTAAAACACAATGTAGTCATTTTCAGTGATTTTTACTACAAATATAGTAGAAATCCATAATAAGATTAACCAAAGACACTTTGAATCACAGTCTTGCAGTCTCTTTGCCAAATGCAATTAGCCCCATGTCACCTCAAGGCAGCATACCTCAAAACCAGTGATGCTGAAGTAGCTACAATATTATTCACTTCAAGTGAATGTGAAGACAAGAGTACATGATAACATGGTGTAAACTCACATATTTGTTTCCCATTGGGGCCCAGGCAAAATACTGCACAACAGATGGAAGACTCACAGGCGTAACAAATGTTCTGCAATGAAATATGATACCCTGCTTATTAGTTTGGAGGTGTCTGTCAATATGACAATAAATGAGGCACTAACTCACTACCAAAGAATTCAATAGATTACAACTGGAAAAATATGCAATCTGTTTTTCATTTGTTTGAGTTTCTGAAATCCTGATATTTCCTGTTACAATAAATCACAGCTACTTACGAGCTCTCTCTGTGATAGATGGAGTAAGATGCTGTGAATGAATGTCTCCATTGCTGTTGGATTGCAAACACAAAACTTATTTTCAGACTTTTGTTAACAGGATTGAAAAGCTTACCTATTGTAAAAACAGACATTTAAAGTACTGGAGAACATTCACGAGGGGTTTCTCACCTTTGTGAAATTGCTTTCAAAAGCAATGTATTTATAATCGCCTGACAACAGATAATCTGTGGCATCCACTTGGGCCTACAATGAAGAATATTGTGGAAATATTAGTATAAAACATGAGTTATTACTCAGCACTGACAAAAAATGTGTTTATTGGTTTAAAATTGGAAATATATGTATATTACAAAGGTTGAATTGCTCAAATATAGTGACTCCTCTTTTGTTTCAGCGTTGTGGAGGAAGACATTCCCATCTCTCGCTTTGTGCAGATACTCCTTATCTGCAGATGTAAAGGACAATAAATATGCTTACAAGATTCATGTATTATCTTGCCTAAAAGAACAACTTGAGTAACAAAGGTGATTTGACTTGTGGTGATACCTGATATCCAATACAAATTGTAGGATCTCCACCTAATCGTGTCATTGAAATAATCTTCAAGGGTGAATGGCCTTTTGGTAACACCAGATTCTGAAATGATACGCACATCCTGCATTAGCTTGCACCATAGCTCATGGAAACTGTCTGGTATATCTAAACCTTTGCAGATAAAATCTGACTTGAAAAAATGTAAAACACTCATCTCTTTGCGTCACGCGGTGGCGCTATTTGAATGGCAACTTCCAGCTGCGTGCTATCACACTGATAGTCCTTAATACATATCAATAAATCACCTCAAAAGTTTTTTGTGCTTTCATAAGTTTAAACAAAAGGCTAAAAAGGATCAAAATAACACATTTTGAAAGCAGAAGTTTGGCTACTTACAAGAATAGCCTGCTTGAAATTCATCAATCAAGCGCAAAAAATGTTTTTAATAGATGAATGGAAGCTTTAGTGTTACAAAAGCTGTTTTTGGTTATTTTCACACTAAATTCAAACAGGCATAAATGAAACAGAGAGAAAAAATAAGCACAGGAGGCCTGAGCTTTAACTTACTGCTGAAATAAACTGCTGGGACAGTTATTAACGTGATGACGACAGCCGCCCCCACCACCCCCCACACCACCTTGCCCTGTGAAAGGTGACAGAAAAGTTGCATAAAAATTCTCAGAAATCACACAAGACAAGCTGACGCTGAAGGTTCTTACTATTTAGCCTATTTATTTATCCCAACAGTAAGCCGCATACATGTCCACAGTGCGTAAACTTATTTAGAAACATTTTCTTTGAATTTTAAAGATTTTTTTTCCACTATTGAAGCTGGTGCACGAAGATCGATTACTGACCATGATGCGGATGAAGTCGACGTGCAGCTCTCAAGTCTTTGATAATCCTCAACAGTCGATCAGGTGAAGTTCAAAGATACTTCTTGGCCATTCAGCCTGGTTAACATACTCTCACTACAAAAAACCCTGTGAAAATGACTTCAAACTCAATGTGGCTACATAAGAAAACTGAGCTCCGTCCTTTGAGTTGAAGCAGGCTTCTCACACTTCCCGCTGCATTCCTGAGAGGAGTCTGTAACCAGACAGAGATGCCTCCCTGAAGTCAGCAGCCTGCTCAACTTAGTAGCGCACAACTTGCTGGTATTTGGGAAGTGGCTTTTCCACCAAGGGCGCAAGTCATCCAGTCAACAAATGTAAGAATGCTGGAAAAGTGATTTATCTCCATCTTCCAATTCAATTCAACATGGGTTTTTTTCATCTTTTCCACTTCTTAAAGGAACGATGATAACAGCCAGGGGCAGTTCTTATTATCTATCTTTTGGATTACTTATTTAGAATATATCTATATATATCTATATATATATAGATAAATATATATATATGTATGTATAAATTCAATAAACATACAAAGGAGCATCAATAGCCAGTTAGGAGACAAACTCTTAACACTGTGTGGTCCATACAATTTGCATGTTTACATCCCAGACAATCAGGTCTGTAAGGAAACTAACATGAAAAATAGTTCTAAAAATAGCAGCCCTGCCTGGCTCAATAGTAGTGACTCACTAACAGTTGTATTTAGTGGAAAATCACCAGCACCTGTTCGTCTGTGTGTGTGTTGACAGGTGGGCTCTGAGGGGCTTTCACAGTGGCTCAGTGGCTCCTGTCTCATGAGATCACAACGGCTTGAGAGGAAAATATATATTTTTTATTATTCATTTCGTTCAGTTTCATTTCCACTTATTCCAGTTTATTTTCTACCAATGATGCAGACCGATTATATTTTATGACATTTGAAGTATTTCAACAGTAAACTCAACATATATAGGCTAGTATCAGATGCAGTGATACTGACTATATAGTGTATCTGATACTAGATATGTTTACAACCAACCCCCAGTGCATATTAATATTGTGACAATCAGTGCAGATTCATATCATGAATTTTGTGACAATCTTGTGACAATATTTTTGAAATTACCAATACAATGATTAGAATATTCTACATACTCTGGACAAATGTTAAAAAAATTGTAACTGCAATTTTCATGACAATGTCGCACTGAAAACAAAGATTGCATTTACCAGTGTGATGGCCACAGTAATTCATGCAGTGCAAGCCACACAATCAGGATAGGAAAACAACGGAAAATAGCCTGCAGTTGTAATTCATTTTGTTTCTTCTTCTTCTTCCTCATCATCATCATCTGAGCTCTCTGCCACCCGGCTGGCATGTTCAGCGTAGTCAAAAGCTGAAAACTTGACGGCGAGCTCACTCCACTTGGTGCATTTGCTAATCTTCTTTCCATTGGACGCCACCACAAAGTTTTTCACGTGGAGGCAAGGGCACTCAATCCCGCGGTAGAGCATCATCGAACCCCATCTCTGCAACAGAAAACAGATAAAAAAACATGACAGGAATGACGTGGAATCATCTGGTTTTATGTAATGTGATCATCTGACTCATTTTTTCTCCCATTTTGCAAATCTTTTTTTAGATAAGTTGTTGATGACTGCTCTGTACTTCTGTTTAAAGAAAGTACATTTTTAAACAGAATTAAAATGTGTCTTATTTAAACAGAATAATTCACGTTTTTAAAAATTACTCAAACGAACAATAACTCTTTTAGCTAAATTCCGACAATGACAATGCTGCCATGCCGTGCTAATTAGCACTAAACACAAAGTACAGCTAAGACTGATGGGAATGTCAGGGGATTACCAGAGTTGTTACAATTAACCCAGTGGAGGGGACTGTGAACAATAAATGTCTGAACAATATTTTGTGCCCATCCATCAAGTAGATACTGTATTTCTCTGGATAAGTGAAAAATTTGACCTTGGTGGTGCTAGAGGAAAACTCAGGGGAATATTAAGCTCATTAGGTTTCATCTTCTAGGTACAATAGATATCCGTGACAAATTTCATGGCAGTCCATCCTATAGTTGTTGGGATAATTTTGCCTGGACCAAAGTAGTGGACCGACAGACAGATCGACGCCATTTCTAGAGCCACGTTGCTAGTATTGCTTTAAAAAACAGCTACTCCCAACTCCCTCTGAAATGCTGGCAGCCACTCAAGGTTATTACTCATCTAAAAAAAGGAGGTTTGCTCTTCTCACTAATCAAAAAGCCTGGAATACATTACCTGCCCACAGTCCTTGCATGTGATGAAGCCGTTGGTCTCATAATCTAGAAGCCGCTCTTGAAGAGTAGTGTTTTCTCTCCGAATGAAAAGTTGACTGTAAAAGAAAACTTAAATGTTTTATTTGATTTTATACAAATTTACAGTAAGTTCATCATCACAACAAGACTCCCATACTATACATCAGTAGTGCAGTTTATATATCATTACACACAGATGAATTAGGGTTAATTATATTAGTCAATTCTTGATTGTAATTTGTACCTAAACTGTGATGAAACATTGACTCTGTGCATGTTTTCGATGATCTGGATGTCTTCACCGGAGCAGACGTTTTTGCTGCAGCCTCGACAGCTGAACTTCAAATCAGACGGGTTCTCGTTCTTCAGTTCTTTCTGCTTTTTCTTTACCATTCTCACCTTCTCCTCCATTATAGCTTGAATTTGATACTCTGTGATCTGATGAAAGAAAAAAACAAACCATCACTGACAACAGTCTTACAGCGATGAGGGTTTCAAGTTTGAGAAGTTTCAAGTGAACATACTTTTTTCTCATAGTCTGCTTGAGGTAAGGCTCTGATTTTGTCAATGGCTTTGTGCATCATGGTCTTGCGGTACTCATTGACACACTCCTTTTCAGCCACTCCAGACCCCTTCACCTCAACCAGGGTGTAACTGCTGTCCTCAGCTCGTCCTCTGCCTTGAGCCTGCAGAAGGTAATGACAGTGTGAATAGTGTGAAACTGCTTTAATGTTTGCTTTAATACAGTATAATAGTACCTTAATTAATGGACATAACAGAAATTGTGCAACATCACTGACCTGAATCATAGCAATCTCATTGGTCACAAGGCCATATCGGATAACAAAATTGCACGCTGGTATGTCCAAACCTTCCTCTGCCACGGTGGTAGCAATCAGCAAGTTGACTTCGCCATTGCCGAATTTGCTCAACACATCTCTTTGCTCTGCCTGATTAACACAAATTTGTATTGAGAAGGTTGAGTGTAAATTGGATGCTAGAGGGAGACAAACTGTAGTTTGTGTAATGTGTACTCACAGCCGTCATTGGTTTAACAACACTCTGGTCTCCTCCTCCGATGACATATGAGGCTTTCACTCCAATGTCGGCAAACTTGGGGTTTTCCTGCACCCACTGACTTAAGGCAATGGCACTGCGACGTGTCTTGGTGAAAATGATCCCTCTGCCTTCCTTCCTGCTGCTGAACTCGCGCAGAATTGTGGTTCTTAGTTTCGACAGGCTGTCATTTTCATACTCGGGATTCTCTGCAAGCTTCTCCAGCTCGTCCTTGTTCTCTGCAGGACATAGATTTCAAAGAGGTAAATACTATGCGTCATTTTAAAGGTTAAAGGAATAGTTTGACATTTTGGGAAATATGCTTATTGGCTTAAGAGTTAGGTGAGAAGACTGACACCACTTTCTCATAAAAGTATGGATCTTTTCGCAAATAAGCAATAATGTCAGACTATTGATTTACAATGCAACAGGACATATAACAGAATTGATAATTAAGTCAAGAACTACTCAGCTTCAATTTTCTTGGTAATATAAATATTCATTGGGATTTTATGAACACTACATTACCATCAAACAATTTGAAGAGGAATCTCTCAGTGTTTGTAATTTGTATGGTGTCTTCATCATCCGGGGTTGTTTTTCTCTTCCTCTCCTCCTCGTGGTATTTGTTCAGGAAACTGAAGGCATCACGCATGCGAATGGTGTTGCTGAGCTGCAGGCCCTCGCTGTACTGTCGAAGGTGCTCTGCGCAAACCCGAACTTTCTGATCTTCCTCTGTTGCAGCTAAAATGATTGAGACATGTTTTTGTTACATCCCTATAAGTCAGGTAGCTTGTTATCAGTAAGAAAAACAAAAAAAAACAAAAAGGGAAGTTGGACACAGGGCTAGAATCCCTGAAGATGAAAAGTTGTCCTCACCTGTTCGCTCTTTTTGAACGACCCACTGTTCATAATTCTGAGAGCCAAGAGCGCAAGTGGGGCTCAGCTCAGCATGGGTATGAATAGCATTCATGATTTTCTTGATTACATGCCCAAAAGGATCCTGAAAAACATATTTGGTTGTACAAACATATAACACTCTTATTGCCATTCCTTTAGTTATCAGTTATCATGAAACCATTTCCTCTTAAACCAATGTACCTCTTTTCTGTCTTCCACTGTTACAATGATCTTGTCTAGTTCCTTTTTATACTCCCCAAGGTTCCCTGTCATGATTTTGGAAGCATCCAAGTTTGCACAAATCTGTAAAAGAGAGACACAGATTTACAGTTTTACAGTGAATCAAAATCATCCATCTCTATCTGAGTGACATGCACTATTTGCATCAGATTTCTGCATGTCCAACACAGAGTTAAAGCCATAAGGCTGTTTTCTTTTTTTTCTTTCTTTTTTTTTTTTTTTTTTTACATCTGTGGCAGTAGGAAACTTTATGGCTGCACCGTGTGCTGGGGCAGTGTGGAACATTAGAAACAGCTTGGCTGAGTGAGCAGGGTCTTAGATGACTAAGACAGAGAAACTGAAGCAGGATTTAGATAAACAAAATATGAACTAGTTCCACGAAATAGTAGAACTAAAGACAGGAAAATAAGGATGTTCAGCATGTCATATGAATATACTCGGTGTGGACACAACCAAATCGACAGTTCCATAAAAATTCCCTGGAATAACTCAGGAAGGATATATTCACCTCTTCTGGGATTTTAAGGCCACAGTCTCTGATGTCATATTAGATTGCATTAGCTAATATTTTGTCCACATGCACTGAAATGTACTCCTATTCTTCTTCTACATACTTAAGGTGTGTATGGAAAGCTGAGAATGGTATTTACGCGCAGAATGTGTTCCTCGGCTTTATCCATTTTTGTGGCTCCCCCAACCCCAGGTGAGGCAGTCAGGCCCAGGATCTGAGGGAGAGACACAGGTTTCTTCTGCTCCTTCTGCAGCCTTTTGTTCTTGTGCCTCTGCTTCAAGTAGCGCATCATTATATGGTTGTAGACTCCTCCCTTCTGAGTGTGGTGACACTCATCTATCACAATCAGTGTCAGATCTACATGAGCACAAGACATGACAATAAACATATAAATTAATGTATGCGACACAAATTAGACTATGGATAATATGCTAGTTATAGAAAGCAGTGTGGAGGGAAAAAGGAGAATAAATAGTGACTGTTCAGTGCGTCTTTGGTATGAATGTTTAGTATTTCTGCACTTCCCACTGTACCATTATTGTCCACAGACAAAGTTACTTATATCAATGACATATGCTGGAAAAATGTTTACTTACAAAATACCTTCAACTAATTTGGTATTTTACAGAAGTGTAAGTAAGGTGAATTATCATTATAATCATTCACATCTACAAGATTAACCGGAGTGATACAAATATGTCCCTGGAGGAGCAGAATATGGAGGAGAGCAGCTTGATGTCCTGTAGGTGATAGAAACTCTCATGTGAATTTGATCAGCCACACACTGATGGCTTGAACAGACGTGTGGCCTGGAAACTAGGAGATAGGAAAAAAAACAAGACGCACACGCTTTCAGGCGTTTCAACAAACAGCATATGTTCCACTGAGGTGGCTATTCCACCTTGGACTGGTGAGTGCCAACAAGAGTGAACAGCAGAGCCGGAAGACTTTGACAAGATCCTGTCAGGTATCATCAGGGGAGATGCTACGTGTCCTCTGGGTGGCTTTCTATTACAAAACCTGTCAGTGTCTGTAATGTAAGCCTGGATGGATTTTAGCTTAAGATTTTTATAAAGCCTTTTTCAAAAAAAAATTATAACTAATTATTATTTATTTACTTTTGAACGCTTATTTGTTTTTTTGAAATTAGAAGAAATTATTGAGACATAGAAAGTATTTACACTCCTGTGCTGTTGTGTTGGATTCTTTTAACTGCAGTGTGGGACAACTTAAAAGACACCAGTGTAAAGTCAAACCTTTTAAGTCCACTCCTTCATCGTCTCCTTTGTTGGACCTTTCCAAGTAGTTCTCCAGGATCTGGGCTGTGCAAATGATGACATCATTTTTCTTCACAATCTCTGTGAAAGAGATTTTGAGCTGGGAGTCTCCACTCACTCTCTCCACTTTATATGTGTGCTTCAGATATGGAAGGAACTCTGCTGAATAATGCTGCTCAACAAGAGGGATCTGTAGGACACAAGAGTACATTCAGTTTTATAATGTAGATGCTATAAAGTCAAGACATTTAATAAATGTAAATGGCAATAAGAAATGAAATGTCTGCATTGTTTCTATTGTTAAAACTATCCTGATGATTAGAGGTAGTGTTTTTTCATCATTACAATAATTGCAGTTTTATGACTTTGTTGCAATACACAGTCCAGCGCAGAAAAATATGTCCATGACCGGTTTTTCACCCTAGGTGAGGCAGGGTTTCAAATTAGTTTAAGGATCAGGAGAAGACATTCCTCTTTGTGCAGAGATATGGCTAACAAGGACATGATTCTATTCTTTCCATTACTTAAGAATGAACCACTATGATTATGATCACTAACTCTCAAGCTGTTTTAAAACCTGACAACACAGTTTTATAGCTGGAAAACGTTTAATTCAAAATGGAGTAGTGATTTTTTCCAGCGCAGAGCAGATCAACATACATGCCAAATAGAAACAAAGTGCGGGGGAATATCTAAACCTTATGGCATGTAATTTGTGGTGAGCTGACCCACATGTGCAAATTGACTAAGAGATAGAATGTTTTCTTTGGATATGAAAAGGACAGAAGTAGGTCAACATAATAGTGCATAGCTATAAGTTGAAGCACCAGACTTGGGGTGTAGTACCTTGTTCACCAGGATGACCACTTTCCCTGATTGCCCTTCAGCCCTCCTGCAGTCCAGATGTTTCTTGGTAATATAAACTGCAACTCTGGTTTTACCACTTCCTGTCGGGAGGCATATGATGATGTTTTTCCCCTCCAAGGCAGGTCTAGCAACCTCCATCTGATAATCTCGAAGAACAATATCAGCTTTTTCTGGGCATCCGGCTGCTGCTTCTGAGTCAGTTCCATCTGTAATGCAGAGCAGAGGTTCAGACAGATAAAACTTCTGTCCATGTCAGCAACCCACAATTACAGGCATAACCAACGGGAAAAGACTGTGCTTGTCATTGGTGTGTGGTTTGGTCTTGTAGTGGAATGTCTCCTTAATGCTGTATTAAAAAGAAGAAGAAAAAATACACATACACACTGAATTCATGGAATATGTTCTATATTTAAAACATAAACAGTGAGCAGTTTTTCTTTTCCTTTTTGCAATTCCATTGTTAAACCACTACAAAAACTTCAGATCTCCCTCCAAACATCTTTAGAGCAGAAACGTAAGCCATGAGTAGCACCAACTGTATAAAACCACATTTTAGGCAGTTAAGATATGAACACTATGCACTATCAATCATGTCTCTGAGAGGCACTATTGTACCATAAATGCTTAATCTAAACCCTAATGTCTAAAAAAGGCCAGTATGAGCAACATGTCATTGTTCAAGTACAAATAAATAGATGTAATCTAGCCTTACATCATTACTGATCTAATTGAAATTAACATAAAAACGGGAATATAAACCAATTTAACTCACATTTTCCAAAAACAATCAAACACCAGGCACTGTATTTCTGTGCACAAGCTAACATCTGCATGTATTTATGAATCATCTCTATTTTCTCAGCCTGCTCAGAGTGTATAATTTCATCAAATGTCATTATGAGAATACTGTCGTGTTCCTAGTGTGTTTGTGGCAGCATTTTCTCTTACTTTCCTGTTTGCAAGGACAGCAGACTTACTATGATCCACTTTAGTCAGAACTGGAGTTGCTGACAGGCTGTGACTTATTTGCTCTGTCTAAGCCGGGGATAACACATGACTAAGGCACCATGCACAATGTGAATGTCCCCCCCCCCCTCTCTGCTACTCTTTCCAGTGAGTAAATTTCTCAGTTATGAGGTAGAAACCCCCAGAAAGTTATTTTCTTAGTGCAGAGAGCTTTTAATTTTCCTTCTCAGACCTCTGGTATGTCAGAGGTTAAATTGCTGTTCTAAACAACTCACTTACATGTGAGTAAATATTAGTCTGTGCTGGTGGTGAGACAGAGCTTCAACATCAATAAGAAGTAAACTGTGGTTTGTAAAGCCCCTTCAACTTTTACCAGCAGTTCCCAGAAGCTAAATTTATTAGAAAGGTCAACAATCGGCTATGCTTAATACCGTTCCAATAAGAACAATAAACCAACAGACCTACTTTTCACTTTGACTAAATGATTCACTTCAGATGAAAGACAAATAATTCAGCACATGCAACTCATTTCATGGCTTAGTGGAACAATCTAAGAAGTAATCTGTTCTGTTTAAAGCATGCATTCTGGCCAACCACAGCCAGGTTCACGACATTATTCAAATTACAGAGACAGAATGTAACCTCATATTGAGAAAATAAATGACACTTCCTCTAGTTCCTCATTTCACATTATCATTTCCACTGCCTCATTAGTCCACATGCATCAACTTCTGTGCAACGTCTCTGTTCTGGTGTATTTATCCATAAAGGAATAATTTATTATGTGAATCCAATGTCAGAAAGGCCCTTTAAATGAGAACAATACAAAGAGAGATAATGCTAATGTAATAGCTATTGAAATACTCATAAGCATTACATAAGCCTAGAGATGTAAAGGAAGGTTTCAATGCACAGCGACTTGAATTAAACTTTTTCTTTATATTTCTTTACAGTCAGCATGTGGTTTTCATTTGAAGCGCTGGCTACACAGTGTTTTGTTTAACCTCTGTGTGGCTCATCACTGTACACACATGGAACATATTCTTTGGTGTCATGCAGGCAGCACGGAAAAATGTTCCACTTGCAACACACTCATTTTTGCTTACTAAAGGGCATCTACAGATCCTATGTACTTATTTACTGCTATGACTTGAGTTTGTTTTTTGTGTGTGGCTGACAATGGCAGAACAAGAACAAACTACAAATACCTACTGTAGATAAGCAACATGCTTTAAATACTTTAACAACATCAACAGTATCAAGGGGTGAGCGAGGGTGAATCAGTCCCACCTGGTTGTGAGGGCTCTGAGCTGTTTGGCAGTTGTGTGGAGTCAGTATTTTCTCCTTTGTAGAGCTCTGAGAAGACATCAAACAAAGTTTTAAAATCACTGGAAAAGTAAAACAGGCAAGAAAGGAAGGAAATACATCTTAACCTTGTTCTCTGTGTTGGAAATACAGTCTGTTCACCCAAATTACCAAAAGGCCTATTTTAACACTCGTCCCTTTCATATGAAAAATTCTTTCCAGCAGCAACTTCCAAGTTATTCAGGATAATCCACAGACGTCGCTATGGGCAGTTTTTTCTGCATACGACTTGAAAAATGGACAGACATCATTAAGGCTAAGTGAGAAAAGAGGTGTAGGTGAAAACTGATCCTTCAGTCACCCACTGCGCAGTATGAACGTCCAAATTCAGTTATTTGGCTTAATTTGTACAGTAATGAATCTGGATTTCCCTTCACTGCTGTCAGATAGTATCACTGACATCCTTATATATATATATATATTTTTTTTACTGATCATTGAACAGAGGTGCCCTGTAAGACCTGCGGCTTCCTCCTGTGTCTCCGTGGTCATGCTGATGTCCACAGATTCTGGACTATCACAGCTCTCAGCTCCTGCTGTACTCTCCTCTGTGGCGGTACCACTTCCTGAAGGTTCATCTTTCAGTGAAGAGAGTTTCTCATCTATGGCAAAAAAAGAAGAAAAATCACATTTAACTAAACCCACAGGAAGAAATGTAGCCTGTATTTATAATCACTCTTAAAACTATAGTTAGTTAATTAATTTCCTCAGTGGTGGAATGCAACTAAGTACATTTACTCAGGTACTGCACTTAAGTGCAAATTTGAGGTACTTGTACTCTACTTGAATATTTCCAAATTATGTTACATTATACTTCCCTTTCACTACACTTCAGAGGGAAGTCGTATATTTTCTACTCCACTACATGTTAAGATTTGACACAATGGATAAGATAACAAGCTTTTAAAATACAACACATTGTTAAAGATGAAACCAGTGGTTTCCAACCTTTTTGGCTTTTGACGTCTTACAAAAAGCAGTGTGTGGTCGGGGTCACATTTCAGATGTCTATGATTTGTTAACAGCTCCACCAAATAGTGATTTTTCTCTATAAACTTCTCACATGGTTTCATTTCAGCAACTGTTAAAATGATCCAATATTTCACCACAAATCAAAGATTTCCAAAGAAAGTCCAAAAACTGAAAACAGATTTGTGTATCAGAACTGTGTTTTTTCTTCTTTCCTCTCCAATTAATTATCTCACGATCCCCCAGATTTATCTGGTGACCCTTTGGAGGGGCCCGACCCCTAGGTTGGGAACCACTGGACTAAAAGAGCTAACTGTATATAAAGTAGTTCAAACCAGCTTCACCTCCAGCAGCTACAACAGAAACATGCTGCTTACACACTGATGCTTCAGTATTAATAATCTAATGATGCCATATATAATAATATATCAGTCAGAGGGACAAAACCACTACTATTACTGCAATACTTTAACTACATCAAGCTGATAAGACTTATGTACTTTTACTAAAGTAGGATTTTTCATGTGGGACTTTAACTTGTAAAGGAGTATTTTTACATTGCTGTATTGGTACTTTTAGTTAAGGAAAGAATCTGAATACTTCTTCCACCACTGAATTTCCTCTAAATTTACGATCTAATAAAGCTGTAATGAGGACACTGTAAAGACTGAAGAGATCCTTTCTGTGCCTCAAGACTGTTTAAGGGTATTCCCTGTGATGGGTGTGTGCTTCTGTTAGTCACCTTGCTTGTCATTGTCAGGTGGCCCTCCTGTCAGCTGGTGAAGAAGGTGCTTGTGTTCAGTTTTACGTAGAACATTGAGAAATTCAGAAAACCATCCTGGGCGACCTCTCACGATTCTTCTCAGAAGTTCACGAGCTCCATTCCTGGGTCCTCTGTTTGTCGTTTCAGCATTAACCTAGAAGATGAACATTAAAAGGTGTGGACTAGGTATGCAATGAGTGAAGCGCTGTGCCCTGCAAAACAAATGAGTGCATTTGTCTGCCATCTTGTGGTCAATGATCAGAAACACAATTCTTATGACTTAAAGGACAGGTTCACAATTTTTCAAGTCTGTCTTAAAACAACAGTCAGGTGCTCATATGAACACTGAAAGAGGTTTTCCTTACTGTAGTCTCTCCTTCTGTTCATACTGGCTATTAAAAGATCCCCTTCAAATGTGCTTGCAGTGTAAGTAATTGGGGCCAAAGTCCACAGTGTGTCCACACAGTCATTCTGTGCAAAAATGCATTTAAAAGTTTATCTGAAGCTTATATGAGGCTTCAGCAGTCAGAGTTAGTCATATCAAGTGGATATCTGCCACATTTACAGTCTTTTTAGCATCAATTTCCCTCTTTCTGTTTTCTCAGAGAGTGTTTCCCTGTTGAGCTACAGAGGAAGTAAAGTAACAAAAAGGACTTTGGCACTAAAAATCTACTTGATTTGACTCATTTGGACGGCTGAAACTTCATATCAGCTTCAGATAAATTATATTATATTAATTATATTATTAAATTATAAAATACATATTAGTTTTGACATATTTATTGTGCAATACATATTATGGCCATTTGAGACGTCATTATACCCTTCTGGTGCTGATTCACTCCAAATGAAAACTTGTCAGCTGTGGAGTGAAGTAGTTTCACAACTATATGTGGGCCTACTTACAATATCCGCGTCTTCAAGGGTGAGTAGTTTGCTCGCATTACACTGTAGGCACACCTGTGCAGTATTCATGTCAACAAGACTGGGAGACAGTATTTGAATAAGCTGGACACAGTAATCATTCTCTGCCTCCACTTCAGGTTCTGGGAGTTTGCCCTGCATGTAGTCCGCCGCATGTCGACAGCCTGCCTGTATTAACGCGTCAACAAACGCTTGGAACCAGCCGGGCTCGTGTGGCTTCTTGATGACCGTGCTAATGAGGAGATTCGCGGCCGTAGGGTTACCCTCGGTCCTCTCTTTTTGCCTGATCTGATCCTTTTGGTCGGCTTTGATGAAATGTATGTGATCCAGAACCTGTTCCACCACGATAAGCTCTCGCAGCCTGGGCCATAATTGCTCAATGAGAGTTTCATAAATGTTGTCTTCCTCAGGCTCCATTTCGATTCACCCAGCTGATCAGACTGATCCAAATTAACACACTACGGGTTGGCCTCGCTGTTGGTAAAAACTAGTGGCAGCACAAAGGCTGATTCACTGTTTTGGTATCGACTGAAATGAAAGTACGGTATTTCGGTTTCGTTTCTCCAGAACTGTAAAACCATTAAAAACGGGCCTCTAGATGTCAGTATTGCATCATAGTAACCATTTACCTCAAGCACTACAACCATTTTCATGTAACTAGAGGCATTTACTGCTGTTTTCTATTGTTGAACAGTGAAGAATATGTCTAATATTCAAATGGTGACATATCGGGACTATTACTAGTACTCAATTGTTAGAATAGAATAGAAATTCTCCACTCAGAGGGCAATATTATACTAATTAATTCGCTGTTTTGATGGCAGCTGTAGTTGCTAGTAACTTTGTAGATAACGTCATATCCACAGTAGTAAGACATCAAAAAACATCAATGTATCACTAAGAAAGGGACAAAACTTCCCTTTTGATGTTGTATGTATGTTTTCTATTTATATATTTTAAATTAATAATTAGCAAAATGATCACTGCAAGATTTTTAATTGTGATGGAGTATCTTCTGATTGTGGTTTTACTACTTGGATCTCACACCTCCTTTCACCACTGCTTATAGTGTATTTATGATGTGTAGAATAGAATAGAGTCGTACTATTCAGCAATTCATCTCCAATCCATTCTTACCAGTGCTCACTCACTCCTAATCATGGCCTACTCTATATATCCCACAAATTTCCGTTTGTACTGGCTGGCAGCAACACTAATCACATGTGAATGTGTTTCAGATACATACTTATGGTGGTGCGTTACTTAAGTGAATTTACTACTTTCTTCATATGTTGCTGTAGTTTAATGGTTATTTGTAGACTGATGTAGATTGAATGTGATCAAATGCTTGAATGCTAGTATTGTAAGTGCACAGTGATTCATTCTTTGTAGTTCTTAATTAAGGAGATACAACATCTAGAATCCTTATAACCTAATTTAGAATATTTGGAATTTCTTGTGTAATTGTTAAATGTAATGTTTCACTATCATGTAGTACTAATTTCAGCAGTGGTAGGCTTATCACTCGCCCCCTTAGAGTACTAATATTCACTATCTGTTAGGTACCTAATCATGTGATGTCATATATTGGTTAACTGTATATTGTAATTCATGTTATTTTTTGTTTATCATTTATAGAAAACCATAACCGTCACAAGCCTCATCATCTCCTGTTGCTCTACATGTGTGTATGGTGGCAATAAATGGCTTAAACAGAAACATCAGTTTTCCCTTTTACTTTCTTATCAATGTGTCATGGTGATGCTCAAACTCCTGTGAACCAATCCCAGAGAAAGACTTTACATGTTTAATCTTTTTTTACTCAAGTCTACAAATAATCACCCAAAAGCTAAGCTTAAATGATATGAAGTTATATCGATATTATACCACACATAGCCTAACTTGTATCTGATTGTGATGAATTGTGCCTTTACATAAGTATCCTGCGTTATTCTCTCAATTCATACTAAACGTTCATTCTGCAATGGTGGTATCAGTTATTTTGGGGTTAGCACATGATCAAGGGTACAGCTAGAAATTCTGGGCCAATTGACAACAACTTACCCCCAAATCTCACCCAACATCTGAACAACTGCTACAGCAAAACAATATACAATACAGTAATCCCTGGCCTGGACAGGACAGGACACCTGTCCGAAACCCCCAGGATAATTCATATAATCAAGTCTAATCTATTACAGTATACACATACATATGCCTCTATGGACTTAAAAAAGGGAAGGCCAGGCACTCAGCTATAAGTGTGTTTTCATTTATTGCTCCCACAGCTTCAAAACAAACATTTACTACTGTTTTGCAAGAGAATTTCTAAAATAATTTACTCAGTTAAAAAAAATATTTTTTTTTTTACATCTGGCAATATGATGTATTTATTTTCTAGAGTCTAACAACATTTCATATTTAATGTACATTGCCACCAAAAACAGTTCAGGGAAATGATATGATCTATTGATATATGGACAGTTACATACATGAAAATGCTAACTTAGCATTTGGATTAATTGTATAGGCACAAGACCCTCTTTTGGGCCTGTTTATGCGCAAGTACTAACTTTCCGAGTGTTTCAAATCCCTGTCCTCCCTTCCAAGTACATCCTAAAAAAGAGATAAGTATGCTGACATCATTTAATATTGTAATGTGCTACTTTGGGCTCATAAGTGGTGCAAAACAGTTAATATATAGGTATAAAAAACATGCACTGCCCTGTAGAAATGCCTACATCATACCTGTTTGTCAGAGGCCTACAGTAGCTCTGGGATAACAGCAGAATACTCTCAAATCTGCATGTTATATTATCTGCCTGGACAAGCATGTATGCTGTGTTCTGTTGGCTTAGCGTCATACAGTAGGTGCACGTCAGTGACCTCAGTAATAATGCACATTGTTTAAAGAGGAAAACTACAGTATACTTGATACTGTACTGTATATTGCAGTGCAATTGTCCTTAACCCCTGAGTCACACTTCAGAGAAGACAGGCATACAACTAAGGATAAGAAAACTGTTCTCACACCTTTGTAATAATGCTGTATTACATGGATAGCTGCAGAAAATGGTTTATATAGTCTGTTCATTAACATATACAGTCTCAGGCCTATGTATACATGCCCCCCACAGGCTTCAGACTCTAATGGGCTCTAAGAGCAATGTGTTCACTGGCCACTAGCATCAGGAAAGTCCTTTTGTCACAGCAGAGAAAATTTAACATATCTGTTTATGATGAGAAGATGAAAAACTTTTCTAATGGTGTTTCTGCTATGATGGCCCATGTTGTGACTCTGACCAGTGGCCACTGTGGCAGTACAGTAGATTTGGCTGAATTTGAAACAAATCGATCTAAAACAACAAGATTGCAAAGTCCTCCTTTCCACATGTGGTCTTGTCAGTGCCTCAGTGTTGGGTGCTATAAAAAGGTTTCAGCAACTGGAAAAAGAACAGTTGTGGGATTGTTAACATTTTTCTGTTGTGACGAAACTATCTCCTCATGCTTCAGGTGATCATATCTGTACAATAGCAATGAGGACACAAAGCAGTGCAGGGCTCAAGCTTTGGCTCACATCCTTGCTTCCAAGTGCCATGCTGTGGTACCCACCTGCCTGAACATCAAGTCTATGCCCACCAGCTGCCAGCCTGCCATCTTGACAGTGGTGAGTCGCCTATAGCCACCATTTACTTGTACAATTTTAAGTTGGCCCCCTATCTCTACTTTTCTGTTACACTGGAGTACAGGATGCTGAGTGATCAGTCGTACTACCCTGTGTCTAGGTTCAATTTGGCAGTGAGTGGTACAGTTAGCTGCCCTCTGTTGAAATTCTGATAAGGGGCAGTGGTAGCTAAAAGTTGGAGGACCAGGCTTGAAAACAGGTGGTTTGATCCCTTGACCAACAGGATAAATCTGAGTTGGGCAGCACCAGCAGTGAGCAAGGCACTGCATCCACAACTGCTTTAGTGGCTTCTCAGTGGCCAACGGATCAGATTGTAGTCATCCAAGGAAGCTTCCAGGTCTGAATATGTGCAATTATGTGAGTGTGAACAGGACGTTCCTTAAAAAGAGAGCACTGCTCCCAGCAAAGCTTCCAGGGATAACATTAAGTTAAAAAACTGAGGGTGGGAAAAGCTACTGCTTGTATCAGTCTAAGGACAGGAGTTCTCCTGGCAGCTCATGCTAATTCTACAAAGATCATGGACAGGTCTTGGTCAAAGGTCTGCCTAATCTGCATTTGATGTGTCCTGATGTGTCTGGGTCCTCCCTAAGGTCTGTGCTTAGGACTGGTTTTTACAACTTGTGAAAGACATGTTGTGTAATGTGATTGCTTCCTCAGCTTCCCTCTGCTTAACTGCAAAATGTAAGTGTTTATCCTGGATTAATGGTCCCCCAAATCTCTGTAACATACACTGGAGTGACCTACAGTATGTGTGTGGACTGCTCCTGTCCTTTGCTTTCTGCCCACCAGTCACTGTTTTTTCTCTTGCCATATGCTCAGCACTAAGAAGAGGCTGGAGACTTATTTTTCTGTGTCTGTCTTTGCCGCAAATCCCTGTGTTTTGGTAAGAACCAGGATCCTTGCCAAGCATGCGACTTTACCTAGGGTTGTTTAGAAGCTGTTGGCTTGAGTCCTACTGTGCTGGGGCACTGCATTTAGTGGTGTGTTTGGCCATCCTCCACCTACTACACAGACTGGTGATTGTGGGGGAGCCAGTCTTACCCTGGCTCTGCAGCTGACACCAAGAAGAAACCCACATGATATGATGGATTGATACCCATGTCCTGGAGTGCTAGACATCTGGACCAGCCTGGTGTGATGTAGGTCAGTCAGTGTTTTAGGACATACAGTGTTGAAGTAGAGACACAGGAAGGGGTATAGAGAGCCCATTAGAGCACAAAGCCTGGGTAAAACATAAAGTTGGATAGGTGTTGTAGTGCTAGTTCTATCACAACCAGGTGGAGCCCTTTGACCAGCATCCCTGCTGATTAAGCAGAATATAGTTAAGAAGCTGTTCACTTAGTGGATGAGGAAGTGCTGTCAATCTCCACTGGGTTATAAAGGTTCATCCTGATTGTCTGGGCATCTACACATAAATCTTCAGTGAATGGATCTGCAAAGATGAGTGATAACCCTTAAAGACTCATTCAGAGGGCTCCTGTGTTCATGGAAAATTGTTACAATTTCTAACCATCGTTATCATACTGATAACTGCAGAAAACTGTTGGTTAACATACTGTTGACTGCAGAGAACAGTATTTTATCCACATGCATAATGAAAAAACCCATCTTATATATATCACCAAGCAATTGCAAATCAACAATACATATGTCTGTGCCAGCATGCTGATAAAAAAGCTGCTACTTAGTAATTACAGCATTACAACCCAGATATTAGAACACTGTGCTGCTGGAAGGTTCATGGCCTTGGAAACTGTGGGTCTGAGGCAGGTCTATGGAGTCCGGTGGTGTTGAAGTTGGAGTCAGAGGGGGACGGGGAGGAAGAAGAGGAGGAGGTGGAAGAGGTTTCAGTTGGAAGAAGGATCAATGCAGACTGTTGGTGCCCTGTGATCTCTTGTTGCTGTTGTTGTTGTGGCTCTGTATGTCTTTGTACAAGCAATGCTGTAAGGCTGTCCTCTATGGGTGCATTCACGTTGGCCAAGCTCGACAGAGAGTCTTTGGATTCCTGAATGGCCCTCTCCAGTTTGTGGTTGGGGCCCTGAGTAGGAGAGTGACAGAAAATATACAGTACAGTCAGTACAGTTTGAGTACAGTTTACTCTAGCTGCCAAAATAAATTGATTTGTAATTACTCTAAAGGTGAATAGAGTATATTCCTCCAACATTTTGTATTCATTAAATACTTTGTTTCAACCTGGTAACCTCAATCAAACTCAAAATAGAAATTCCAGACAAAAGCAATAATTGTAATGTTAGAAAAACTAAATACAAACTGTTCAAAATGTCTGTTTTTAACAGCATAAAAAATGAAACTATAAGCCAAAATGTCGACTGTGTCAAAAAGTATTTACAAAAAATATACTTAAAACTTCATGGACCTCATTTTAGCCTGTATTGACTTCCATATGGCTTTTCATGTCATCAAGACAATTCAGATGGTTACAGGTAAGTTGTTGATCATAGATAAACATGTGACAATGGCTCAGATACTTTCTTGTGATTGTCTATACTTTTTGGCACACGCTGTGCCAGACAAACCAGTCAATCAAGACATTCGTCAGTAACAGTGTGAAGCAAAGCATAGCAAGCAGCAGCTGAAAGAAGAGTGGGGAAGAAAGAAGTGGGAAAGAAAGAAAGAGTGGGATCTTGTCAGATTATAGAGCCTGTCTCATTTTGTCCTTGAACATGACTGAGGAGCTGGTGTGAATATGACGAATATGAATATGGTGATTTTAACAGTCAGCTGATGCACAACTTTGGTGCTCTGCCAGAAAAAATACAAGGCTTCACGTACATACTGTAAAAATAACCTTATTCATTGTGTAAAAAAATCTCTTGAACCTCCTTACTTGAGTTCCTGTATGGCTGAAAAAATGGCTTCCAGTCAAAGCAACTGGCTGAACCTTCACGGCAGGTCTGTGATAGTCTGGACTGGCAGTCACAGTGCTGTAGGCCGGAGGTCCCAGAGTTGGCTGTCTCTGCAACAGCTGCAGGATGGTCTGAATATCTGACACCAGCTGAGACTCCAGCCTCAAAAAGAACAGGAAAAAAAAGAGGATGAGGGAGAGAGCCGATTGCAGACAAGCAGCAACGAATGCATAATTCTGACAAATCAGCTCATGTAATGACCGAAGACAGTTTCAGTTACCTCACTGAGCACTAGATGGAGCTTGTGCTCCTCAACAGTGGACAAATGAAGAGATGGCAGAGGTGTAGAAACATTCTGCCAGAGTAGTAGACAAAAGATGATGCTCTTGCTAGGAGTGATAATGAGCTTTGTTTGGCAGGTGTGAATTCAGAGTTTACTGTGGAAATGACTGTATCACACTCATTTGGTCAATCTTATTATGACTAGATTTCATCCAAGCTCTTTATTAAATCTGGCAAAATTTGAGAACGTTTAATAACCTTTTAGTTATTTGTATCCCATCTAAATAGCAACATACATTTGAATACATGATATATATCATTAGTTATGTTCCTGGTTTACTGTGCTACTCTTTTGTCGTGAATCCTGAGGGAACATTTGTTTACTAGGTTATAATTGATGAGGGATACAGTAAAAGCAGTGATACAGTAGACATTCACTGCAGGTGCAGCAAAGTATTTTTCTGTGGCTATTTATATGGATTTGTTGAAAAGAATGCTACACTGACACTTTTTTCCTCCTGCCATATCCTTTCAGACTAGTCAAAGCCACAGAAGCACAAAGACAGAAAAGTGCTGCTCATCCGGCAGCCAGCTAGCATTAGTGGAAAACAAGGTCAGGTAGAGTGCAGTGAATAAAATGTCTTATTTGTGCTAAATAAAATGAGCCAACCCAGTATTCCGGGCACCATGATGCCATATCTCATCCTCTGTGATAATTCCAGCCAAAAATACCACCTACTGTTCATTTGTGTGTCTATTTCAGACTGCCTGCTGGCTGCAGGTGTGTTGTTAAAATGTCTTTCTTCTCGACAGGTAATACTGTCTTGAGATAAAATGAAATCTATTAATTTTGGAAAGTGGGTGTTCTTTCTTGTATTTTTATTGTTTAAATCTAAATGAGTTTAGCCAGGGTGGCTTAGCCAGAGAGATATGTCCAAGATATTCAGTATTGGTCATACTTTATTCTCACTTAACTGTTTTAGATTGAGTTCTACCCTGCTAAATGGTACACACAAAGCTTTTGTACCGATTCATTCTTGGGCTTGATATGCTGTGATTCTACAGTGGTACATCCTGCTTCCAGTAGATCCAGCCTCCCACTCTGAGTTCGGCAACAGCTTCTGCCAGGCAGTTTGCCTTCCTCCACCTACTCATGTATATTAGCAAATGAACTACATGCTGCCAGCGATCGCAGTGGAAGTGTAGCTTACTTTTACCAGTGTGGGAGGTGACAGCTTTAAAAAATAAAGCATGTAATAATTATTGAGTCATCAACTGAAATGTAATATTAGGATTATTGATAAGAATAATCCCAAATTTAATTGCGTTATTTCCTCAGAATGTGACCAAAAATACCTCTAATCACCTGACAGTGCTTTTGCATTTACTGTTTTTTATCTAAAGAAATGCTAATACTGTTGCTTAGCTGTTTAATAAGTGACCTTGAGAAGACATAAACTGAAAATAAACCTTACTGAATACCTTTAGACAAGGCTCAGCATAAAGCCACTGTGAGTCAAATATGATAATTTGTGCCTTTGGCGCTCCCCAGTGGTAGGGTGACCCCATAACACACAGTTTTACTTGTCCCTACCTGTCCCTTTAAGTAGTGTTAAGGCTGGAATTATCATCTTATTCTACTGTGCTTAACAGTGATACATTCATACACTCTGTTTCTTTTTTCCAATTCCTCATTGACGTAAATGTTATATGATGTTCACACTGACTGAAATATTCAAACCCAAGGCTTAATGTTTTTATGAATGTACCATTCAGACTAATGGAAATATTGTATGATTTGATACGCATTTCCCCTAAATTAAGCCCCACATATTTGGTATCTTTGATAACGGTGGATTCTCATTTATACCACAAATTAAAACTTTGTAGGTTTGAACAATGTTTGACAGCACAGCATGAGATTGTATTGACTGGTAAGTGGGTTTTAAGGGGTTAAACCTGTACTCATCCCATAATGATGATCATATGTTGTAACTGTAGTGGGCATCAAAGACACCCAGTATTCTGCAATTTTAACCAATGTGACTGTCATACTCAATGCTAAAACTATGTTAAAGGGCAAAAAGTAAAACACTTTCTGTGCTCATGGCACAAAGAAAACATTAAGATTTAGAACAATATGTTACTTCAAAAAAAAAAAAAAAAATTTAATTTAATTATGCCCTCTTATATAGACTGCCAAAGTTCACATTCTTGGGTAATTCATATTACAGTTAAATAAGGATCAACCATTTGTATGCTCTCTCTAAAAATATGTACCTGTTTAAGTGCTCTTGAAGCTGACCTAAGCGCTGTTCCACCTCTCCATACGTGATTTCGCTGGCAGAATTATCATCCTCTCTCAGGTCCTGGAACTGTGCTGACTCATCCAGGTAGTCCGTAGGCTTCTTACAGACCCATTTATCACAGCACAGATCTGGAGAGCCAAACAGACACACATTCTTTACATCCTCACATGTGGGTCAGAGCAACGTCATCACTATACAAAAAAAAAAAAAAAAAGCCCTCACTAAAATAGAATGTAATTAATCTCAACAGGAGAGCTGAGTGTAGGTGCTTTGTTGTAATTTATCAAGCCCTTGTACCGGGAGAATTGTTAATGCAATGTTTTCAAGTAGCAAACTAACCCGGTTGTTATCTCTGTTGGGCACCTGTTAGTATTAAGCTGGCTGTCTAGTGATATGTATTGAGACTCTTGTGTGATTTTAAACAGAGAGATGGTTACTTCTGTGATTATCTGGTGCAGCAGCCTGTGCAGGTGGCTTTACACCACCATGATGAGCCATATAGATATGAGGATCCGTGACTGTTGTGTGTGCTTTTACCGTGCATGGCACTCAGGTTTGCCCTCATGCTGCCTTATTTTCAGCACCCTTCCATTAGTAGAGATTAACAATAGCTGCAGTCAGTCACCCAGCATTTTTTCCTCCATATCCCCAACTGTCTGTCTTCTAATACTTGGCTAGAGAGTCTTGTTAAGGGAGACATTGTTTTTGCAAGCATTGTTGTTTAATTTAGATCTCTAAGCCATAAGACTCCTCTGAGAAAAATAAGCATACTGTGCATTTGCAGTTTGCACTTCTGTAGTTTATTTTATTGGAATGACTAAGATACAGATCAATATCAAGCATACTGCTTTAGTAAGAGATACTGTATGCTTTTCATCATTGTAAATTAATGTCTTTAAAGCTTGACCCACTTATACAGGTGTGAATATTGGACACAAGAAACTCCCACACTAAAGACCTCAGAAATGATGAGGGAATAAATCACACCTCTTACTGTACATGAATGCCTATGTCATAGTCACATCTCTCGTATAAAAGAGGTTAGTGGATTGGCTGTTTCTGATATGTACACAACAAAATGAATATCTGTAAAATATGATGCTGTTCATCGCAAAAGCTATGCAATAAAAGACGCCATTGTGAAGCTTTTAATGTTTGTCTTTTGTTGACTGTGTATATTCCAGTTACATTAATTGGATGATGTTTATCATTAGGCTACTGATATAACTGAACTCAAACAGCCACTGATTTTTTTTTGTCTCTGCCCCTTTTTTCTATCCAATTTGGAAAGGCCATTTCCGTTGCACTGTGTGGTCCTTGCCTATGCAGTAGTCTCATTGAAATGAACAAGGAAGCTGATTTTTCATGTTCAGTGTTGGTCTAATCGTATCATCAATATGATTCATATCATCAATATGATTAGACCAACACTGAACATGAAAAAGCAGCTTCCTTGTTCATTTCAATGAGACTACTGCATAGGCCAATCCAATGTATTACAATGTGATGTAAACGGTGTAATTTTACTGTTGACCTTGTGTTCGTTGAGATGGAGAATACAATAATCCTTGCTGTCTCATACTAACATAAACGGCAGTGTAGTGTTTTCAACTCATCTATTATTCAAACCAGCCTTGCATGCCTGGGAAGATCCCAACCCCCTCCACTCATTTGCTCCAACCACCCAATGGGAGTGCAGCAACAAAGACATGATCCCTCACTGGCTTCCCACCACCACAAGTGATGTTTCTGCATCACCCAGAAGCCCCTATTAAGACAGTTAAGATTATGTTCACATAATATTATACATATCTCTACATCAGTGAAACAAGATATATTACCTTCAAAAGATGGACTTCTCTCCAAGCTGCCTCTGACCTGGATGTGTCCAATAAGATTTGAGTCCAAGATTGGGGCATTGGGTGAAGAGGGACTCAGGACTGAACATCTCTTTAGGCACGAGTTTGACTCCCTCTCCCTCCCCAAGTCTGTAACCACTTCCTTGTTTTCCCCTGTAGAACAGCAATCAACAGGAGTCAGTGGAATAACACTGTAGTCTATTCCATAGAGAATAGTTGTTCTCAGGGAGCTCAGTAAACAATAACAAAGAACAAATTTGCAACTACAAAGCATGCTGAAAGAGGCTCTCCAGGACCTGCACTGATTCATTTCTACTTACCTTGAGACAGATCTGGAGTGAAGGAGATCCTTCTTTTAATGCTCTTATTGCCCTCGCCATCTGAATCACAGCCTTGGGAACCGGAGGGCTGCAACAATGTGAGCATTAGAATCAGTTGCTACAATAGGAATCAAATCAAATTTATTTGATTTATTAATTTAATATGATAATAAGTATTATTGTGAATGTCCATAGTCATCCATTTATCTATTAGTTATCTTTAGGGTCGCAGGGAAAGGGAGCCGATCCAAGCCGACATTGGGCAAGAGGCGGGGTACACTCTCGACATATTGTGAGTCAAACACAGGGAGATAGACAACTATTCACACTCAAGAGTCACATCTACAGGCAATTTACAGTCGCCAATCAACCTAAACCGCATGTCTGCACGTGGAAAACATGCAGACTCCAGGCGTTTATCTTATGTTTATCTTATTATAATTATCCATAGTTACGATAATTTACATACTTGTTAAACGCCATCAACTTAACACATAGGTCCCATAATACCATTGTAATATAATTATCTACCTTAGGAGACTCATCTCTGAGATTGAAGGTAAGTTCCAGGTTTGTGAAGAAGTAGTCGGCAAACTCTGGGTACATGTCTAACACCTCCAGCAGATCTTCCCTCTGAATGGTGCTCAGGTCACAGTAACTCAGAGCTCGCACATCAGCATTGGACTTTCCAGGCTTGGCAAATAAATGGATCATTTCTCCAAAGATGTCATTTTTTCCTGGTTGTGGCATACACAGACAAGAAATCTTCTCAAAAGGTTTACTGGCAATGAGGAAAAATATCATCTTTACCTGCAGTGACTTCAACAAGTAGAGTGGGTCACGCTTTCTGTGGGGATTACTTATCTAACTATTCCTCAGGCTTTCACAAAAGGGCAGCAGATGTGTTTGTGTTTGTGGATAGTGAAAATCAATCAGCTTTTCCTCTCCGTACAGATGCTCTTCTAAGACCTGTGCATCAGTTGTCTTTCTACCACTGATCCATTATTTACGCTAAGGAATAACTGCTAAGTTAGAGCAACTTTGATGTGTGTGTGTGTGTGTTGGGGGGGTGATTGTGATTGACACCCTTTATGTATTGAGTACTTCAAAAAATGTATGTGTTTATAATGGCAATGGCATAATGAAGCCAGTTATTTAGCAAATCTTTTCAAACTTTCCTCTGTTAGAATAAGCGTCCATTTTGCAAGGGACAAGAGGTCTACTTTAAAGGCCATCATGAAAAATCCCTTTGTAGATCCTGGGGTTCACTAAATGCCAACACTGTAAGCAGGGGTTCTAGAGAAAGAGATGTGATATGTTAGTTTCCAGTGTGCCTTTCACAGCATGAAACGGACGGCGTTCTACCACAGAGGACAGCCTCACTCAGAGTGTTGTATCTCTCCCCTGACATACAGCCCTCACCACAAGGATTTAGATAGTCATTAGCCTGGATGGCAGTGGAAGAGACTTATTCCTCATCTGTGGAATAATGCTAGCAGCCGTGTTGGAAAAATGCATTAGCAGTATGAGCTGACCACTATGTGTTAGAGGCTGGGGCAGAATAATAGGAAATGGCAGACTATGTATCATTTTCATAAACACATTGGAGCAAAATGGTGCTGATGGAGCATTGTGTTTGTATCATAGGCCCCCTTAACACCTTGCATTAAAATGCATTTTGGGTGATAAGATTGTAATTGGATAGTGCTTGACCACATGAAAGTACAGGTGTAAATGCACCCAAGACGCATTGAGGATGGATTATGATCTGGTAGGCCAAACAACCTCCGGAGGTGGTCAGGGATGCATTGTAACCACATTGAACACAAGTGTAAATGCAACTGTGTTGTCATTCCACATACAACAACTACGTGGGCGGAAATATGTAATTGCGTGTGACTATTCCAAACCAGCAAGGTAGCAGCCATTAGCCAGTAAGTGAGCTAAGTTACTAGCAAGAAAGCAGCAAGAAAGCTGTAGATATCCAAGACACTCATGGATGGAGTCAAGATGAGACCAAGTGTCTGCTTTCAATTTGGCCCAACGAAAGTATACAAGCAAAATCTTTTTCATCTTTTTTTTGTTTGTTTTACCTTTTTTGGACCCACGCAAACAAGAGGAGGATATGATGTGTTGTTGTTTGAGCTGGACAGAGAAATTGGATCTCAACTGGATCTCAATGTGGACACTAATTCCAGGTGTAAATGTAATCAGGTTAAATCATATCTAGATACAATCTGGATATGAGACACATTTTAATGCAAGGTGTACAGGGACTCATATATAAATGGGCTGATCTATGAGATCAGTGACTTTTCCAGTGTGTTTGTTAATAATGGGTTTTGTGTGATTCAGCAGCTTTTGCTAAGCTTAAACCCCATTCTGTCAGGTGCGGCTTTGGAGAGCATTCATCTCATGAATAATGGCAAATTTAATCCAGGCTTGGCCTGTAGCACCTGGTTGTGGTTCACACATGAAGAAAAATAAAAAAGTCATTATTCCAACAAGAGTAATGAGTACTCAGTACCACTATATTCCTAAGGCAAAATATTATTTCAAATTGCGAGTTGACAATTGTTAAAGTCAGAACTGATTTTTACTGCCCTTTTTAATAATCCCTCATTTCCCTGTGCTGTCATAAAAGTGGCAGATATTTCCCAGTGTTCTTTGAAATTGCCAAACAACCTTTCATGGAGCCACTTAATAGAAATGTCAGAGTCTCAAGCTTGTCACATGAACAGCCCTATTGCCCAGAGGACAGAAATGGGGGATTGCAGACATACCTTGCTATTCTTGTCAAAATGTGTGAACATGATGTGGTTTAGCTGCTTTAATGACTTCAAAATTATTCATGTCTGAAGCACTCACATTATAAGAGTTACTGCACTTTGTTGTGCAGAGCAGTCATGATGAACCTTTTTGTAAGTATTACTGTGTTTAAACAGGTGTGCCCATTGGGAAATTACACTGCCTATTCCTCCCTGAGCTTATGACACTAGCATCTCCACATATTTGTAAAAATCAATCAAACAAAATGACATCACGTAAAGTGTACTTTGCTTATTTTCATGTAAAATGTACCATGGACTCATGGGTATAAGCAGTACACTTCTGTAAGTGCTTCCTCTTTGACTGTATCTAATAGCACTGACAAAAGATCCACTAATACAAAGTCACAAAACCCACACTGAGATTAGAATTATATCACCCTGAATCACACTTTGCTTTTTCAAGATCAAACTTGTTTTGTCTTTGTCTTCACAGGTTTGACACTGACATTAAACACCAACAGCTGCAAGATTGTCAATACAATAGGGAGGTGACTTTAACAGTTGTTCATACCTCTCGGTGGATGATGAGGTTTTGAGATAGACACTGGCAAAAGGTCAAACAAAAAACAACCTATCTAGGCCCAAAGGAGATGAAAAAACTCTCATGCTTCCCCCAACTATAACAATGTTGGCTTTCATAGGACATACGTAACAGTTTCTTATTAATTTAGCATCCACTACCCAGGTTGCCCATTTTTACACTTAAGGCAAAACTCTCATTAACTTTAAGTATTTCCCCTGAAAGTTACACCATGACAGTAACACATACTCAACAAGAGACTGTATTTACCCAGGATGGCTACCACAATGTCATCTTTCAGGATCTCAATAGAGCCACGGGACAGAAAGTAGAGAGCAGTGAGCACATCACCACTGTGGACCAGGGTGTCTCCAGGAGGGGCATGAGTTGTTTTGAAGTGCATGGCCAAGGCCCTCAGGCAGCCTTTGGTGGCTCCTTGGAACGCTTTGCAGTTGTGAAGAAGGTTCCTGTTGAGGTGAAGGCAAATATCTGCCTGCAGGCACTCAGGAAAACCTTTTAGCACCTATGATGCAGAGAAAATCAGTGAGTAAAATGCACAAAATATTGGTTTGATATCTTGAGATCCATTTAGTAAATAGTTATACAACCCTTTTCTCTTTTCCAAAGAGAAGTTGTAATTAAAGGTATACTAGTTAGGATTTTCCTAAAGAACAATGTATAGACTCATGCAAAAGTAATCCCTCTCAATCATCACTTAGGACCGACTAGAAGCGTGTGGCGGTGTATGTCTCTGCAGAGACCCTGCCCTCTACCTGTATTTTCTTATTTTCTTACTATTTTGCTGTGTTCAGATGCTCCTGGGTGTCAACCTTTGGGCAGTGGGTGTGTAGCCCCCAGCCAATAACAGCATGCAGGGTGTGAGGTCGGACTCGTGGCATAGTGATCAGGTTACATTGCTGTCTCTGTCTCTCTTCTCTGCTCCGTTCTGCTCTCTGTCTCTGTGTCATGGATGTATAAAGAGGAGCAGGTCTGTGTGCCTGCTTGACTGAAGGCAGGGCTGACCTACACACACGCAGAGCAGAGAGGCCACAGTGGACAGGATGATGCTCTGCATTCACACAAAATCCAGCAATGCAGCACCTTTCCACTGGGTTGTGCGGAGGTGTGGGCATGTTTATTTGTGCTTTAGAATGTAACCACTGAAATAATCAGAAAATAATGTTTTATTTATCTGATTCACGGCTTTGTTCTCGCCAGCGCTGCTCACTCTCTTCATTCACTTTCTAGCTTGCTAAACCACTGCTGCTCTCTCTCTCTCTCTCTGTCTTGCTCTGCTCTCAGCTTGCTCTGGTTTAGCCAGGGAGGAGGGGCCAACTTCGAATGCTGTGTTTAAAAACACCATCCTGCATAGTATACCTTTAAGCTTGACAGTAGCACAGCGATAAGGATATGATGAAAGCAAATACTTTACGGAGTCATAGACCCATTATACACAGTCAAATGCTAGTAGTAGTAGTAGTAAGAAAATGATCAAATATAAAAGGCAGACACAATTATATATCTTAATTAAAAGACATTCATGTCCATTTTATCAAGACATTATAATTTCTGGTAATGTGAGATTTTCATAACAAATGTAGTTTTTAAAAATAACCTCTGCCATTTATGTAACTGCTCCCCTGAGCTAAACACACAGTACGATGGATGATCAATTCTGGCTTCATCTCCATTTCTTATTTTTTTTTAATTTGTAATGCATAATATCAGAATGAGGAGGATGTGTATTGTGTGAAAAGTGTGAACAACAAAAAAGCCACCATTTTTACACATGGGTCCATTCCTTGGAGGAGCCAGCATTCAATTCAGACATTTGTTGCATGCATCCACATTAATGGAAAGCACTGACTGCATGCAATATTATTATTAGACTCTGACCAGTAACCACATTTAGTAATCCATGACTATTATGCTTTACCCTACTCTTTATAAAGTATTACACATATGATACATTTATAACCCTTTTACACGAAGGAATATGGTTTGTAGCACAAATCAAATGTTCACCATGCATTTACTTGTAAGTGCTGATTAATAATTAAGTTGACTGAAAAAGGACGTTACTGATAAAGTTATTGCCAATAAAATTTCGGATGAAAATTGAAATGAGACAAAAGTCAGCAACATTAGTGCCATTTTCAATGTATACTGGTAGTTTTACACAAACATATTTTGCTTTAAAATATAATTCTAAATCTTGGCTCTATGATATGAAACTACTATAACAATGAAATAAATTCACTCAGAGATCATGCATAAGTACATTTCTTATGTTGATATTGTAAGTTGGATAATGCTAGGATGGGTCATTATTTGAATTAATGCTGAAACAGTGACCCATTTACCCATGAAAATGACAAGAAATAAAAATATGTACCTCCTGCTCTTACCAATGAAGAGATGTTAATCCAGAAAGCAGGCAAGAGAAAGAAAATTATTTTTAGAATATTGCATATAATGTGATGATCATTTAAAAGCTCAGTTAATTTTGTTGGGTATCCTCTCCAGGTACAGTGGAAGGTAGATGTGCTGATTGTTGTTATTTACCGTGTTCATATCAATGCCATTGGTGTAGGTCCAGGAGTGTTGGAAGTACTCCTCCAGCCTCTGCCTCAGCGGGTTGGGAATCTGGTGAAAGCGAATGAATTCCTTGACCCGCAACATTTGCGCATGGTAGCGTGCTGTACCCGAATACAATCTCTGGATGATGGCAGAGACATTTCCAAAGATACTGGCATACATGAGAGCTGAAATATAGACAATATGAGAGTTGAGTTACACACTGTGCACTGCTCTGCATGTTTTTCTTTATCCATTGAGACACACTATTTACTTGAACGAATGCTGCTATAAACACAGACAAACTGTGGTCTAGGATCTGATCAAAAGAATAACAAGTTTGTGCCTTGAACCATTTCAAGTGCTGTGCTAGATAAAAACAGAATAAAGTGATGATGAAAGAAAATAAATGCTATCAAAGACCATAACATACTCACAGCCAATTAACATGACACAGATGGAAAAGATCTTTTCCGAGTTGGTGTTTGGGGAAACGTTCCCAAAGCCCACACTGGTTAGGCTGCTGAAGGTGAAGTAAAGTGCAGTGACATACTTGTCCTTGATAGATGGACCAGAGCTAGGATCGCTGTAGTTGTATCTCTTTCCTATGGATACTCCCAGATTGTCTAGCCAGCCGATCTTGTGCTCCAAGTACGGCTTCTCCACATTGCCAATGGCGTACCATATACAGGCGAGCCAGTGGGCGATGAGGGCAAAGATGCACATGAGCAACATAAGGACTGCAGCTCCGTACTCCGAGTAGCGGTCCAGTTTCCTGGCTACACGCACCAATCGCAGGAGCCTAGCTGTCTTCAACAGGCCAATCAGAGTGGTAGTCTAAACAGAATGTACAGTAGAGCAGAAGAGAGAGTTTATTAGTAATTGCAATTAGTAGTTTGAATGTTAGTGGGTCAGACTGACCATAATTTTACAGTATTGAACATTTAATCTGTCATACAATCCTTTTATTAAGAATCAATCTTATTTGTTGCATATCTACCATAGCCATGTGCTCTGACATGTTTTAAAAATGAATCTTAGGGCCATTTCACACCTGAAAGTCTGAACCAAGGTCCGAACCAAGGTCCATGTTTTTGTTACATTGTATACATTTGATCCGGTTACTTTTGGTTTCACATTGCAATTATGAGAGCGCACTAAAAAACTTTATATGACATACCTAAGTCCTGTCATCATGACCTACATGGGCTGCATCTCTCTATACTTGACATTGATTGGTTTGTAGACAGGCATGTGTCTGATGTAGGCGTGTGTCAATTCAATGGAGAAAAATGAATGAACAGATTCATTTTGTTGCCACTATAATAATATTATTATATCATTATTTATGTAATAAAAAGGAAATCTGTCCTTCTCACTGGTTGACGCACCGCTTTTTCTAATGGCATTGCGCACCTTTGCATACTGCTGCTGCAATTTCTTTATTTTCAGGGGGCATTGCTCTCCATCCTCTCATATCCTTTCTCTCTCATCCTCTCTGAAAAGAACCTGGAAATGTCGTTGGACCATATTTCAATTAAAAACTTGGTCTCCTCCTCTCTCCATGTGCTACTGTGGCTCATTTTTCCTTTTTCCGGTTCTGACTATAGCCTACCCGAGCTTCCTGTAATTGGTCTAAAAGTCTGAACCATCCAAAAAATATTTTAACACTAGAAATGAAGTGAACCATGGTTCCTTCCTGGACTGAGACTTACCTTGTGAGGCAGCTGGATTTGAGAGATCATGACATCACAAGATCATGTGAGAATTCATCTTGTCAGGCTTCAAGTTATGCGCTTGTGTATGAACCACCGGTGGTTCGGAACAATCAGTGTCGCGAATCCAACTGCCTCACAAGGTTAGATGGCAATAGACAGTGACAGACAAATGGTTCATTCAATCACCTGCCACGTATTTTTTGAAAGTGCCTGCCCTTTTCCAAACAGTTTTCATGGATGACTTCTCAGATGGTTCTATGTAACAAACCATCTGGTGCATCAGGTTAGACTGAGACCACCTCTTTTCATCAGACCAAGGTTGGTCCGGGGAAGTTTCACACCTGTAATTTTGGTTCGGACCAAACTGAAAAGTCCGAAAGTCCAGACCAAATGAGGTAGGTGTGAAAGGGCCCTAAAGCTCAAATCAGGAAACAAACAAAGATATTGAGTTTCTTTAACAATGAAAAAATGACAAAGACTGTTGTGGCAACTCCACACAGTTCTTGGGTCAAAGGAAAAATAACACAGAAGTGGAGACACCATAGCAGCCCACAGATAAATTCTCATTTATTGAAGACTGAACAGGCTGTGAGTGGATCCCTGGGTGTTTGTTCTTGTTCATCAACAAAGGTTTTAGAAACCCTAACAACCATTCCCATTAGTATGGTCATTTATCTACCTGACAATTACTGAATGACCTTTGAAAAATAATCTACACACAAGAGACTCTCTTTCCTAACCACTCAGGGGTAAATTCACAAAAGGGCTGCGCGGCTTTTGCGGCTGCTAAACCTGCACAAATGAGACAAAAAGAAAATGTCTAATTCACAAAGCACCTGCAAAAAGGTGAAACGTACCCCAAACTGTCAAGCAAAGAGCGTCCAGTGCTACTTTGCTATTTGCATGTATGTAAATTACATAATATGCACAGTTTTGGCTTTGGCTTAAAATTGTCCCCTTTCTATGCAAATGAGCCTCATTGCAAAAACAGTCCAATTCACAAAGACCAGCGCCAAAAGCCACATGCAGTTAGAGTGAAATTATTAGTGCCTTAGTTGGTGGTACCTGAAGCGCTCTCAGTCAGTCAGTCACTCTCTCTCTCTCTCTCTCTATCTCTCTCTCTCTCTCGCTCGCTCTCTTCAAATCTTCAAGCTTATGAGGCATTGAATGATCTTGATTTGATATTGAATGATATCAAGGGTGAAATCTTCAGTCAGACAGTCAGAGGTATGGGGTTTTAGGCTTATCTCAGGCTTTCGGCAACTTAAAAATAAAAATGTCCTGACGGTGCTGATGGAGCTCAGGATTCATCTTCATGCTTTATTACAAACAATTCCACTGTAGAAACCTGGAATCTGTGTGTAACAGCTGATCTGTATAGATGTGCAGAACGCAGAACATTAATTACCATCAAATCCTGACCGATCTGGTGTTAATGAAGTTGCGTGCGTAAATGCGCACAGCCTCTTTCTCAGTTTGGAGACACACTTATCATTTCAGCTGTTGTCTGATTCTGCAGCCAGCTGTGACACACAGCCAGCTGTGGGCAACAAACAGAACATCAGTACTGATGTTTCTGCGAAATACCAGATACATTCAGTGAAACCTGAACGACATTATTGTAAGACTCATTGTTCTAACATGTTTCAGACCTGCCTGAGTCACAGCTGTATTTTCACATTTGACATTTCAGTAGATTATGTTATGGATGAGAAATACTCGAGAAGTAAAAGAAGCAAAATACATGAAAGTTGGTTTGTAATTGTGGAGAGCTCTGTGTGTGTGCACCTCTGCTAATTGAACACACGCAATTCAAGGCTTTTGTGGTCTCTGCAGTTTTCATTATGCACCAATCTGTGTGCTGACATGTGGAAAAAAAAATCCTGCAACACTGGAGACCGCTCACTCAATCAGATGCAAAACAAGGAGCAAATTTCACACAGCTGGAAAACTTTATGAGCATGTTTGTGCCATCATCTCATTAGCACAATATCTTTTGTGAATTGGACCTTAAGATGGGCCAGATAGTGGTTGCAAATGATGTGCAATCACATCCTCTCTGAATTCACCCCTCAGTATTGTAGAAATGATAGTTTCACTATTTTTTAATCCAGAACTTAAAAAAGCATTGTCACTATTTATAATTGTGCACAGCTGGGTTTAACTTACAAGATATTTCAACAGGACAGTGGTCCTCGTGTTTGTGTGGATTTCCTCCCACAGTCCAAGACGTCCAACTTAAGTGAATTGGAAACTCTAAGATGGCTGTGAGTTTGTATGTATGCCCTTTACTAAGATTATTTTACATTTCAAAACTCATATTTGATATATACTATATATACACACATAATTGAATTTGATGGAAAATCTGCATTTGTGCGCTTCTCAACTGATCATAATGTCGGCCTGTTTTACTGCTAAATTTATCATAACCTAATTATGTAGAAAAACTTAACATCCAATATTTGAAACTAAATGTTACAATTGGTCTTTTTAATCCCATGTCTATAAACACACTGCGCTCTACAATCTAATAAAAGTTCAATTAAGTCTCAAATGTACCTGCACAAGCAATTACATAATATCGCTGCAGCGCACTGGAACCCCCCTCTCCACTTCTCTCTGTTTCTCTCTAATGGGAACAACATTTAAGAGGTTCAATTTGGGACAAAGCACTCAACTTCTTTTCCACTGTTTTCACAACGAAACAGCTTGAAATAAATAATTTGTTTTTGCATATCTATAAATTACAATTAACAAAACCCTGCATGGTGCCAATTTTGCATAAAGCTGCTCACAGAATGTTCAATCTTCTGGCAAGTCTGAGTTGTTTTGAAAACAACAAGACATTGATTGAAATCTATTTCAAATATACTCCCTGCTCTAATCAAAAGGTTCACTTAAGTGCTTGTGGGTTAAAACCCTTTTATTATGCTGCTAAATTAAATGAGCCTTGTGAAAACCATCTGCCACTGTCTCAGTTGGATTTTTTTTTTTCTGAATGAGAATGCAGCTGAGTGGGACTTTGCGTGCTTAGTCAGAAAATTATAAACACAGAGCTGGAAGGCTATAAATGCAAGCAATGTATCCTATTTAAAGACTTGAACAGAAAAAATATGTTTAAATATTTGCATATATATTTTTTCAGTTAATTTTTAAAAAGAAAGTTGAGTTAATACTGTATTATAATCATGGTTTGCATCAATTTCACTGATGTTTTACTTGCAACTCATTATGCAAATTTGCCAGGACTGTTTTGTTTTTTGTTTGTTACCCTGTTTTGTGAGAAAAACAAACGTCCATTTTCTTTTTGATTTGTTGTCATTCACTGAACTGACTCAGCAGTAGGAGCAGCAGCAGTGGTCGAAAAGATGATTATGGTTTATAATCAGGAGCTTTTCTGGTGTAATGGAGTGCCTACAAAGCACGATAAAGCACTGAAGTGGATCCAGAGCCTGAGGGGACATATCCTACCAACAAACAAGCCAGCAGGCCTGGCAGCCAGCCTACCAATGGCTATCTCACATCTGCATGTAAGCTGTGCACACAGTGCTGTTGGCCTGCTCCTCACATAAATGCATCATTGATTGCCATTTGGTAAGCCATTAATCCATGTAAATGGATTCTAGAATGAGGACCATTCAAAAAAAAACATGCAATTTAAAGTAATCCTTTCAGAGCCGAGACAGAAAGATTCAGGCTTTAAGTAGTGGCCCAGAGACACAAGTCTGGACTTAGTAAATGGATAACAGTGCAGGCATGACTGTGGTGATGTGCAGTAAAGCTCCCTGGTAAAAAAAAAAAAAAAAAAAAAAACAGGTAAAAAAGACATGCATTGGGGATAACATACCTCATCTGATCCTGAGCCGAAGATAAGAAGGTCAAAGGGGATTGCTGCCACCATGTCTATAAGGAACCAGCCTTTAAAGTAATGGATTGCTATCTTAGCTGGATGGCTGACCACCTCCTCATTCAGGTTTACGTAAGTGGTCCTGAAGTTAATGAGGATGTCAATGATGAACATAATGTCCACCATTAAGTCCACCACATTGAGAGGGCTACAGGAGTATCCACATTCACGCCTCTTCTGCTCCTCTTGGTCATTGAGAAGAAAAGCAGCTGAGTAGGGGGTGAGGATTGCTGTGTAGATTACCAGCAACAGGATCAGCCAGTCCCACACAGCTTTGAAGGGGCTGTAATGGAGGATGGTGAACTTGTCAATACGGGCTGTCTGGAGTTTGTACTCTGGCAGCACATCAGCTCCAAGTGACAGGACCTAGAGGAGTGGTGAGAGAGGGTCAGAGGTTGAGGATTACACTCCTCTTTGATCATGTATCAGGAAACTTTGTTTTGGGGAAATCTTTTAGTTACCTAGGATCCATGATAATATGAAAATTTTATTTTCTGTCACTCTCTTAATTAATGTTGATTATCTTTGTCTTTGTGGTATGAATAACAATTGGGTCAGACAATTAATTCTTATTGTTATTGCTGAAGCCAATCAAGTAATTTACCCTCCTCAAGGACTTCAAGTACTGATTTGACAGCGACTATGTCTATGACACCCCAACATAAGTGCTCCGCAGTCAGACAGCTTTAGGTAAAGACAGCCACTCGAGTATGACAGGAAGATTGTCTGTGTCCTGGCAACATGAATAATGTGACTGCTACTGACTTGCTCCACATTTGCAAGAAGTACATTCTGTACTCTTAGTAAAAACTATTTGCACCTACTGTATATATGATTCAATGAAGTGGAAAAAATCCTCATAGATTGGATAATCATATTTACACTCTTGACAAATATTTTTACACAGATATTTTAGTAAGCAAACATTTGTTTTAATTTCCCCCAATGAATGAACCGTAACTAGATTGTAAATTATTCAGTGTGCTCAGGAAGGCCAAGACGATCCCCTGTTTTTGTATTAATAAGCTGTGGCAGACAAAGAAAGGGCTTTCTTATGGCAGAAAATAGTGCAGGAGTGAGGTTGAGGGTGGAGGGTCTTTCTATTCATTTCAGATTCCCCTATCTTCAACACATGAATTATAGATTTCCTCATGCTAGCAGTCAGGAAGTGGATGCCGTGTTCACATCTCGGCGGTGTCTCCAAACTAAAGTCAGCATGGAGGAAGAGCATTTAATCATGATGATGGCTCGTCTTCATTTATAAACGAAAAAGCTCTGTTGAAAGAAGTTTAAATATAGGCTTTCTGGGACTCTTCTGTGCTCGGGGGTTGCTGACATTTTATTTATAGGTACATATATTTTGGCTTTCTATTTAATTTGATCAGATGAAATATAGGTATTCATTAGTTTAGAGTACAAATTGTGACGAATGCCTGCACTATTAGCTGTCCTTGGTAAGTTGGCATCCCCTATGAAATGCAATGTTTCAGTCATATGAAAGGAAGTGTCTGCTGCATTGTCCTTGAGCAAGAAACTGAATCCCCGCTGTCTGCTGAACTGTTATGAATCTGCACTTTGACTTACAAGTAAAAAGATGGACGTCTTCTAGGAGGGACTTTCCTCTATCTCCCTTCCCAAAGCACTAACCCTTAGACGAACATGAGAATTAATTTATTTCTTAATATCATCCCCACTTTCTATCATCCTTAATGTCATTACTCCACTATTAACCTGTGTAGGCAGTGGACAGCCATGTGTTACTTTTGTGACACATGGAGTCACCAGCTGCCTCCTTTTCTCTGCCAGTAAGGTGGTGGTGCCCTAACCAATCAATATGAGTCGTGCAGAGACAAGGGGGTAATCCCTTTGCCAGCTTCCCACCCGCAAACACTACTAAGCCAGGTACTATTACTAAACCGAGGTTCATTTTCAAAGAGGGAATCACTCCAGAGTAGACACTTCAATATCAAAGATAGTGGAACGTATTGACTCACCTGTGTGACTTTTTCTGTGACATTATGAGTTCTGTCTTTGACCTTTGGTGCTATGATGGTTTTCTCAGATGTCGGTGGAGAATGAGTCTTTTTATCAGTGCCTTCAGAAAAGTTGAGTGCAATCAGGGGGATCCTGTTGATGGTGCTATACTTGTTGATGTTAGAATCAGAGGTAGAGCCAAGCAGGCTGGACTTCACGTGATTAAAAGGACCTGGTGGTTTAAAACAAATAGTGGTCATGACAGAATGACAGGAACCTTGGTAAATTATATTCTGTAGAAATCTGTCACATTATTCCAAGATCATTGATGAATAGGAGTTGAAATTACACAGTCAAAACCCACATTGTCACTATATCTGATGGGTTTGAACATTTCTCTTAAGTCTGTTCAAATGTGGTATAAATAGTACAGTACAGAATTAACATTGACACAAAATTGATTTGGTGACAAGTCCAATGATTTACAATTCCCATTTTTGTGAAATAATTATACTAGTTTTCAGTTCTGCAAGCATCCTTAACATTAAAGGGACATTTCACTGATTTTCAACCATATCTCCATGTTTTAGATATTGACATGACATAACAGTGATAGAGAACTCTGTATTTACTGTAGATTATGCTACAGGCAGCTGAACAGTCGCAGCCTAAATGTTGTGGTAGTGAATTAGAACCAATTACAATTTGGTTTTAATTAACTGTGATTTATTCAGAGACATTATGCAGAGACATTATTTTCCATTTCATAGATTCAGATAAAAGAAAAGTTTTAATGTACTTTGCCCCCTGTTTTTATCAATGCACATGTTAGAGTACGGTAGAATGGAGAAAGTGCATCCCTTGCTGAAACCATTACTGTATGTTTAATGGCTAGCTTAGCTTGTAACAACAGCTAGTTAACAGAGACACAACGGTATAACATAATACAAGCATTATGCTCATCCAGGTTTATTCAAAAGCAATGCCTTGAGCAGCTGATGAGAGCAGATATTCACCTTATGTGATCACATAATATGTCTTTATAGACTGCGGATATGACAAAACCACTACATTGGTCTAAATATATAATCATTTCACATAATTAAGTGCAGTAATCCCACTCTATCCACGAAAAGTGGATCTGTGATGAGCATTTATGCTGATTGCCTTGCTTGAAGGTCATGCTCCAAAACAGCACTGAGCAATGAAATTACAGACAGAAATACATGATTACCTCTGACATGGCTACCATTGTCTAAAGGCGGCATTATGAGGACAGATCAAATGAAGTAGAAACACAACTGTGAATGAAGATAATTCTATTGTAAAGTGCATTTTAATAAAGTTATTTTTCTTATAAACTTACCTGCATATTTAAGAGAAGAAGATATAGAAGATAGAAGATATATATAAGTTAAGAGCTTATAAAACATTACTTTGTCTGCAGTCTAATGCAAACTCAGTCATCAGGTGATGGCTGATTCAATCACAGCTTCAGTCTGTAATCTGCTTTATTTAAATACTGTAGTACATACCTTCACTTGTATGACGATCCCTGAATATGCTTTTAGAATTGGAGCTATAGCCCTCAATTTCATGGACGGACGAGGCTCGCCTCATGCTGTTGATGCTGCCTCTGGGGAAGGTATTTGACAGGGAGGTAGAGGACGGGTGCAGCTCTGGCTGATACGGCTTCTCCCAGGGGAGTTTAGGGGATGAATGGTCAAGTGGTTCGGGACCCATACTAGCCTGGGAAGAGTGGTGGCTTGAGCCTATGAGGGCATGCGTGTCATTGGCCTCAATGGGACTGCAAATGCTCTTGGTGGGTGAGGGGAAGCTCTGCAGGGCCACTGAGTCCTCGTTCTCTTTGGGTGAGTCCACCATCACAGCATCTGGGTCCTCTTGCGGAAGAGACTGCTTGTTGGTATTCATTAGGCTCAAAGCAGCCTGTCGGAAGCGGAAGAATCTACTCCTTCCTAAAAATTGGGAGAAAATCATGGGAAGTTTTGTTAAGTTTTCAGTGTACAGTGCTGGAAAATAACGCATAATGAAATTCAAGTCAATAAAAGCTTTCTTAAGCCTTCAATATATGAGGGGAAAATGGGAAATTAAATTTAAAAATCTATAGGTCTGTCAGCAAGAACTAACAAAACTTTGATATCACAGACCAAACTGTGACATGAAAAGGGTACACAGAGGCCCAACATTGAGAACAGCAGGTGATGAAACAAGTCCACAAATCGATAATGAAATAAATGGATTTGGGCTCTGGTTTCTCAACCCTGCAGGACCACACGTACGTGACTTCCATACTGTATTTGTCCCCAGTCAAACAGATCATAGAATTTCTGTAACTGAAGCTTCACATCTTTAAATGAACAAAACAGGACACACACTTTATGCAGTAGTGTTAAATATGTTCTCTCTTAGAGGAACATGACACGGAGCAGATTGCACAATCAATTTATTTTGCCTCATTGATCTGAGCCAGGTATCCAGTTTTTGTGTAGAGTCACATCTTCAGAATGGACGCACCATCACATATGTTAATGACCTCTTAGGACAGAGTGAAAGTTTTGGCTCATTAACAATAGAACAAGGATGAAAGGGAACCCTGCCTCACTCGAGAGGCACCCATCTCTCAGCACCCTCCTTACATAACGTCATTGCCATCTGTTTCCATTCCATGGCCAAATGCGCTGATGTTTCAACTATAGTGGCTTACAATAGAGCTATGACACTCGACAAGTTTACTGGAGAGAAACCTAATGACATCCTGAGCTGGCAGGAGATACGGACAACCTTCCTGTCTCTTCTCTGTGGGGAAACAGTGTCATCTGAACTGAGGATGCTCCTGACTGTTACTGAATGCTTATATGATACCTGTATAACATATTTTAATATGGAAAGTGTAGCTCATATCACCCAAATAAGATGCAACTTGCTGCTAGAGTGGATTAAAGAATACAGCAATAGGAGTGTGCAAATTATAAAACTGTTTATGTTGCACACTGCAGTGCATGCAGTTTTTTTTCCCCAAGGTTAATTAACGCCCACACATTAAACCAACAATGACAAGGCGATGACATAAAATATTAAATGTCACATATAGGATATTTAAAGTATTGTTTTAAGTAAAAAAAAACAAAACAAAACTGAAGTTTTTGTTGTTGTGTAATTTTAACACATTTCCTACAAAAAACAATTCATGTTTAGAGGAGGAGAAATTTGAAGAAGAGGAAGTTTCTTAACAAAATAATACAACTGACTACACGTTCTATACTCTTATCTGAGTTTTCTAAAGAAAAAATGACATCTTTGCAATTTAGTGTTATATTATTTCTTAGGTGTGCAGTAAAAAAGGCAGTACCAATGATCCCCATGTCCTTCTGACATCATCACCAGCAAACAAACAATAATTTTGTAAAATATATTATGGCACAACACAGATAAATTTTGGATTTTACTTTGCCAGTTTCACTTTATCCTATGAGAGTGAAATTTGAAAATGTAATGTATTTTCACAATATTTATTAATGGTATTTATTGGAGAACAACTAAGAGAAGAGCCTTATTTTTTTACAGGAAAGGGGCAATTGTGCTTGCAACCAAAACCAACCACACCTTAACCTTCAGTAAAACTGCAGTTATACATTTATGGAGTGAGTGAAAATGAATTATACATATTTGAAACTAGAAATAAGTAATATGAAATGTGAAGGGAGGGTTGATATCTACATGAACTGATCAAAGACTACTAGTCTTATTATAGTAGTAATATAGTAGACTTAGTTAGACTTAGTTTATGCCACTACTCATACAGGAGGCTTTATCAGTTATATTGATTGTTGGTGTGTCCAAGGCTTTTAAACATCATGGTTTGCACACCTCAGTATCACACAGGTAAGGTCACATGGTATCCAAAAGTGTAGTAGATGTGCACATCCCATAAACTTCAAGGTGCTGGACCACTGAAACATTGTAAACAAAGAAAGATGAAGGTCCTCACACTGTAGCTCCCTTATGTTTACGTTTCAAGCTACATGCTTGACGTTCAAAACGTCACTTGTGGATGTCTCAATATAAATAAACTACATCTGAGAGAGCTACAGTGTGCAGACCTTCATCTTTCTTTGTGGCATGTGAGAGCTGTCAAAGTTACATGTATTAAGGTGTGGAGCAGCCTCAGAAGGAATGTCAGGATGCCATTGGAAATTGCTGATAAGTGCTGTTGCAGCTCACCTCCCTCTCTTCAGGAATGGTTGTTCCAATTTGACATAGATGTAATTCTCCTCTTCCAAACCACCTGTCTTTTGTGTCCTCACAGGAAAGTCCCTTATTGTAGTTTACATATGGGTAGACTGTTGAGACTTGACCTGAGGAGGTTGCTCTCATTCAGTATACTGGGCAATATGCTTGTTCAGCAGTTGTGTCTTCTAACAGATATAAAGGTCTGTGCAGTCCTCCTTGCATAGCACTGCATATTATATAGTTCTGTCTATATTTGGGTTTATGGTCTGCCTTAGTGTGTTGCAGGGTTTGAAAAAGACAGGGATGCTAGTTTATTGCAGATCCTCCTCAGTTTCCCTGACACTCCATCTATGTATAGATTGATTTTTTTTTAATGAATCCGCTTGCTCTGGAGTTTTTTTATATTCTTGTTATTTTTAGAAAAGCCTAGACTGGGTAGCCACAAGCTTATAAAGCTTTCCTGAGAGAAAGCTTATCAGCAGTATATCCTGCTGTCCTCACAGGAGGTTTCATACCAATTCACACCTGAATTCAAGTGACTCTGATGACTCAAACATAATGTGATCTTAACAACTTACTGTATATGTGACCTTAATGACTCTCATGTGACTTTTAAGTGTGAACGATCCAAAGAGGTTTACAGTACCTACCTGGGACTCCCCACTGGTGAGTACACTAATAGAATCTCATGGATGAGTGATGAAATGTCTTAAAATAAGAATAAAACAGCAAGTCTAATTGCCCATGATTTAATACTTCTAAATATCCTATTTATGTGGATGACTGAGAATCTTAACAGCAGGGACTGAAATTTCTCCTAATACTAATCCCTAATACTGGACATGTCAACCCATCTACTTCAGGATGTTTATGCTAGCAGGGTTTGCAGCTCAGAGTGAAAATCAGCACCTCAAATGCCAATGTACTCTGCTTGGAAATAGAGGATTGGGCCCTTTGAGTTGGGAGCGAGTTGTTGGTTCAAGTGAAAGAGATAAAGTGTCATGGGGTCTTGAGATCGACAGGCAGATTGATGTGGCGTTGGCAGTGATTTGGATGGTGTATCATACTCAGTTTATCAGTTGATTTATATTGCAACCTTTAGCTATGCTCATGAGCTGTGGTTATTAATGTAGAGGATGAGATTATAGATACGAGCAGCAACACAAGTTTCTGTCACAGGCTGTTTGGGCTCACACTTAGACTATGTCTACACAACGTTGCCTAATTTTTAAAATGCTGTTTTCATGTGAAAACCATTAGCGTTGACACTAGCATTTCCTGGTTTCTTCTCAGTTGGCAAACAACAAAACTACATCACACCCAACATCTGGTACGGAGTAGGACAGACAGATTGGCGGACCAAATCACTATTTCATGGATGCAACATCATAGACATAAATACAGGTTAATGACACCAGCTGTACTGTGTCATCAACTACGAGGTCTCTCAAAATTATCAGAGAGAAGGTTTGAGTCAACATACAATAGAGTCCTTCTCTACTATACTGCCACACAGACCCTGTCTCTCTCTATGGGAATCTTACGTTATTGTTTGAAATGCCAAGCTAGTGTGTTAAGATTTATACACCCTGGAAACTGTTTTGGAAATGCTCAGTTTTGGGGTAGAGAAAAATGCTGTTTTAGTAAGGACAGAGGGCTGAAACTGAGAGAAAAAGATGCATTGACAAATGTACCTTAGCTCTTGAAAGAGCTTAAAGTAGAGCTGCTGCTCCTTTATATTGAAAGGAGTCTGTTGGGCTTCTATAGACGCTAATGGAATTCCAAGAAACCACGGATGAAATCCTAAATGTCATATTTACTCTGCGACTTAAATGTGCGTCTGCATGAAAAAAACAATTTTCACACCCCGCAGCAGCATTCTAACCCTTGGAATAACTCAGTATGAAATCAGATCAAAAGAGTTCAAGGAGATGAAGCATAGTGGTGTTATTGATTGATTTAGACAATAGAATGTCTAAATCAAGGTAAAATTTGTATTGTATAATATATGATATGCATTCATTTGTTGATTAAGCAGTAAAAAGAAGTCTCTGTGCACTGATCCTTCTGCTGAGTAATTCTGTCTCTGGTTTTAGGCCCTGAAGGCATGCTGAAGTTGCTGATGGCATAGATGGCAGCTCAGGGAAAGAGGGATTACTCTCTTCCAGGCTCAATATTGTGCTAGTTACTGTGACACATGCAGGCTTATTGCTTGCTGTCAACATCAGATCATTATTAGCCCCCCCGCCCACCCCCCCCCCCCCCCCCATGTCCAAAAATGACATTTCATAGGCTGCAACACTAAAATGACTGTGTACGTAGGTTTTCTGTGATTTCAGACTCAAAACAGACACATAATGTTAAAATTAAATATAAATAAGATCAGGCAAAGATGTCAGCTACATATATAAAAAATGTTCTCCCTGACCATTTTTGAATTAATAAAATTCTATGAAAGTGTATTTCCATTTTCAAAGCAGTGAAATGTCAATGTCTTCATGCATCTCATCTTCTGCATTCATCTGTTAAGGTTTCATTGTCAATTTTCATATCCTTTGATGGTCTAAATGCTGTTTCATAGGCTCTTTCACACACACCTGAAGGAATACAGAATATATGTAATTTTGGAGGTGAAAATAGTCAATGTGAGAGGCAATATCTGAACATAATTTTGTGTTATAGAATTACTGGCATCATCCCTCAAAATCCCATTTCTGTCAAACCAAGTATAGGGTAATTTACTCTTTTATGCCCTAGTGTTATCTCAGGGCATGCTCAAAGACAATTACAATGATAAGGTCATACTTTAAGTGTGATGTGTATATGTAGTCAAGACTCAGTCTAATCTAAAGTCACATCATATGTTCATCTTCCCCATCTACCCACAGGTCCTCTTGCCGATGCACGGTCACAAGCAATCAACTCTGACTAACAATGTTAGCAACAGACACAGGCATTCGTCGACACACATACGCAGACACACGCGCATGTGTGTGAACACACATATACAGTGTGCATGCAAACACACACTTCCATACACGCATACACATACTGCAGCCCAACCCGCATGCCGGTGTCATGGAGGAATTCATGCTGAGTGAAGTGGATGGCTGAGCTTCGGTCAGAGAAGAGATGCTGAGTGCCTCCAATCAGAGAGAAGCAGGAATGTCTCATTGACATTTACACCTCCTGACACACATCCAAATACAAAATGAGGAGCTCTGCATATGCTGCTCTACCAAAAGACATAAAACAGATTAAGAATTAAACATTTTCAACAGGATAAGGTTATGTAAGCAGGCCATTCACTCCCATGTGTGCACACAGTACATTTTATATCTATACATGTAAACTGTACTGTACTGGCAAACTAAATAATGCACAATTTTGTGAATAATAGAAGCTGGCAACATGTTTGGAAGTTACACTGAGCATGAAAGGGATCTGAATCAAAATCTCTAGTGCTTAATTAGTGTCTTGCAGATGAAGTGGGGTATTTTAATGAATTATCTCAATTACAGTCATCTACTTATGCAACTGCCCTTTGTTAAAGAAGTAAGGAATGAGTTGTTTTAGGAATGGTGCCATCTCACAAAATGCGCCCAGTTTTCATATGAAAAAAAAAGAGAAAAAATGTGACAGATCCAATGCCATGCATAATCTTTTGGTGCTGCATCAAGTCATGATTAAGCTTTTAAGACGTATTTAAAGTGGACGTATCATGCACATTTCCAGGTCTATATTTATATTCTGACACTCTACTGGAATATCATTGCATGACTTATAATTCCTTATTTATCTTATACTGACTCTTTATGCAGCCCCTCAGTTCAGCCTCTGTCTGAAACAGGCAGTTTTAGCTCCTGTCTCTTTAAGACCCCCTTCCTGATGAGCCCACTCTGTTCTGATTGGACAGCTGCCTCTCCTGTCTGAATGCTATGTAAACAAACAGTAGTAGAAGGATTTCACTTCTTTGTGTTGTTCTTTACTCAAAATGGAAACTTCTCAAACACATCCACACGTTTGACCTGGAATCCAATCCGAAATATGCGAGTGGACAATGCAAACAACACATAGAACAACCTTAGCAACAACCAGCAACCTTAGCAACAAAGACTATGGAACAGTTGGCTGTTTGTAGGCATGTGCCAATGACTTTCAGGGATCATTCTACATATGTTCACCTCAAGTTTAGGAACTTTGACCATCCTTAGCATAGACATCCGACCTCAAAACAGTATAAAAATAACAGAAAATCACAAAAAGCATGATGTCCCTGGTTTATCATTGAGTAACAAATAGAAAAAAAAATTACATTTTGACTTAAAAAAGAACAACTGTTTTATAGGTACTGTTCTATTAGAAATGAGAGCATAGAATATTGAATACTCACTTTGATCTGACTTTGTTGGGGATGTGGGGCTTATCTTCTCTGTGGAGTTGTCACTTCCTTCATCCAGGATGTAATCAAAATTTAAGATAAACATCATCACCACGCCCTCCTCATTCTTCACTGGGATTATGTGAATGTTACACTGGAAGTCAGACCCTGAAAGAGAAACAGAGTGTTGGTGCCAAAAAAGCTGAACTGTGCATTATCCTTCTGCTTGTCATCTCTAAAAGGGTTAGTATGTCCCACGATGACCCGTAAGTGTGCTTAAGGGAAGTGTGTAAACAACTACTGTCACAATCAGACAAGCCATTGTGGAGGCCATTATTCAGAATGTCAATTAAACCGAGATCTAAAAATGACTAACACCTCCCTCTGGTTTCACATGAATGTTGGGAAAACTGAGGAGAAGTTGATCCGATTTAAAGGTCAATGCCTGCATGTCAGAACAAATGAAATAGTTGAGATAAAATAAGTAAGCCTAGGGGTTAAACAAAGTTTATGAGGGTGTGTGTGTGTTTATGTGTGTGCATGCCTATCTGCACCCATACAAATGTACCATGTGTATTTTAATGAGCAATACATTGCATAAAAATGATAAAGCTTGCAGAAGTTGTAAAATATGGTGCAAGAGCCACAGTATGGTGTAGTGTATAGTGTGTATAGCAGGATTCAGTAGAATAGATCAAACAGACGGGACAGATTACAGCCAATTTAACGGATTGCAATGTGCTCATAGGAATAATCACTCTAACTGAGCATCGTGTGAGGCAGCAGAGCAGAAAACCATCCATGATCTAAACTTAGTATTGAGCCCAGAATATCACAATTTCTCAACTCCACTGGTTATAGCTGTGTTAGCGAAAGCTATTGATGCCTGCGGGCACAACTGCCCACCAATAAAACTCTCTACCCAGTGGACCCTAAACAACAAAACAATAGCTACTATGCAGGGTTACATACAATAAAACAGGGACCATCTTTGGTACAGGAGACACAGTGTTTTTCTGTCGTCCCTGAAATTACAAAAAATGTCAGCACATAATCTTAAACTGCACTACATATATTTAAAAAAAACATTTAATTGAATCTTTTTAGAGAAGATAATAAAAGTAGTGGCATTTGTCATCTGGCACTGGTTTATGAAATCAAAATGTCTAAATCTAAAACTGTCCCTTTGTCTCTCTCTCTCTCTATGTAGGTCTCTATCTTTCTGTCTGGCTTGTTGTGTTGCTCCTACTCACAGAGGACACATATTACCAATGTTCACTGTAATCTCCTCAGGGCTCACAGACACCCTGCCAGCAGCATTCATTAGCAGTAGACTTGCTGTCTGACTAAATATAACAAGCTTGGTCTGCCTCAACATGCCAGAGTTCTTTTGGAAGGATTTCTGCATCGAAACTCCCAGAAGTAATGCTGCATTGTCACCAGTGACAATGTGATAATGTGATTTTAATATAATGAAAAAACAAAACAAATCAAAACGTATGAATAAGTTTGAGCATACAGGTACAGTTCAACATGTTCATTATGATCATGTGAATTGATGGGAATAAATAGTACAGCATATGCTTGTGTATGAGCTGTATGTGGATAATAAGACCAGCCAGTGTGCAGTGCACACCCATCTTGTCTGGTGTCATGGGTGCCTAGTTATGTTAGGTTGGAAAGTAGGAGAGCAGTGCTTAGAGAGCTGGGGAACTGCGAGTCCTTATGCAGAAAATCCCCTTGTTATGAAAAGCACTTTTCTGCATTTCCCAGAAATCCTTCATCTAATTCTAAATTGTCCCTTTGGTAAAAGCTAATATTTTTGGTTTTGACTTTATTCTTAATTGATTAAACAGTATGCTCATTTTCAGAGTGACGGAAAAGGTGAGTAATTGACAGTTATTCAGTACTGACTTGTATTTATCTGATAAATGCAGATACTGAAATTGTTGGTGATAAAGCCTCAAACTTTTCCCTACGAAAATGTGCACTCATTGATGTTTTTGAGGCATTTTTCGCTTAAAGTAGGATGTAGAGAGAAGACAGTAAAGATGTGTAACAAAGGCCCCCAGATAGAATCAAAGGCCACCAGGACACCCCGGTGTTTGTTCAAGCCTCCTCACTTTTTCATCATTAAAGGACCAGTGTGTAAGATTTAGGGGGATCTATTGGCAGACATGTAATATAATATTAATATGTTTTAATTAGTGTATAATCACCCGAAACTAAGAATCGGTGTGTTTTCGCCATGTTAGAAGCGCCCTTTATATCTACACAGGGAGCAGGTCCCCTTCCATGGAGCCTGCGGTGTTGTCACCATGTTTCTATGGTAGCCCAGAATGGACAAACCAAACACTGGCTCTAGGGAGGGCCTTTTGCGTTTTTCGTGCACGGTAGGTTCGCGCACTGTAGGTTCCCCTACACACTTGAAAGGAAGGGGGTGAGGGGAGGGGTTATCAGTTTGTTGCAATCTGCAACCTCACCACTGGATGCCACTAAATACTACACACTGGTCCTTTAACAGGACCAGTCATATCTCATATCTCTAATGTTTTCACCACACATTCTTGATTGTTTTATGTGCTTAATATAAGAAAGGTACATAAGAAAGGTATGTCTGAATACATTGCTAGAAATGTGAAATTCAGTCTTTCTTTTAAGCCACTCAATATAAGCTTCTATATATGCTTTAGTGTATAGAGGCCTATTTCTCACACATACATAGTTCTTCTAATGCCACAATGTTAGAAAATGTAAAATGTTTAGCCTTGTGTATTCTAGGTGAGACAACAAACCCATGTCTTCCAGAAATTAAGTTTAGACATGACTAATTTGTCTTCCCAATTATGTTGTGGTAGCATGTGATTACTGGCCTTGATTACATGGATAGAATAAAGCACTACATTTATGTACTGCACAGACATTGAAGGGAGGTGGTCAAGGTGGCTGGTGATTAAAAAGCGCATGACCATGACTTCGGATCCCAACCATATCCTGAGTTCCATCTGTGGTTACTGAAGGTTTAGGCAACAAAAGCACATTGGTTAAGGTTAGGGAAAGATTGTGGTTTTAAATGTTAGTCAATAAATTATGTCTCATATGCTGCAGACTTTCTTGTATTCAACAGAGAAGTATAAAGCAAGCTGAAGAGAGTTGTTTATATCTAGACATAAAAAATGAGAATATGAGATCTCAACATTGTTCCTCCTTATGTGGGGAAAAGGAAGCAGATGCTCCCGTTGCTCCATTGCTCAGGCATGCAAGTGATTCTGATCTGCAATCTGCTCTCTATCAGGGGTTTTCTAAAGTTTTCTGAACAGTGCAATAACTTGTGCATTAAATATAAATTGCTTAAGTTCACTGAATACAGCAGGGAGCATATAAATTAGAAACTGCTTTTGCTTACAGCATTAAGCTCCCTGCTATGTGATTGCATACTTGCCTTAAATTTTGCAGAGGAGTGGTGTAATTGCATCACTTGACATTGAGGTATACATTTTATTTTTACAAAGATATTAAAATTAACAGAGAAAAGCTAAATATAACGGAAATACTGTGAAAACACTGCACCCCTCTGAGAACTAAAAATGCCTGAATATACAGAATATTTGTATCATTTAATATTTTTATTCTAATATCTAGTGTACATTATTCAGTACAGCAACCATGCTCTGTTTACAGCCAAAATGGAAAATTCTGCTGAAATATTTGTGGGCTAGAGTTTACCTTACCAGATAAGAAAACAATAGTCAATGTTTAAAGGCTAAGCCGTGGCGGTCCCTTCTCATCTGGTCTCCTGCTGAATGTCATCTCTACCAAAATGGATCAAAGGAAGGCATCTCTCTAACTGCCACAGTAAATCAGCAGGCTGTACTTAATCTGATAATATGTTCTAAGCACTATATACTGTATTATTTTATAAACTTATGTATGTGCCTACAGTGCTCTTATCCTGGAAAATAAGAGGAACTTTTTGTGATTAAAACAGGGAGCGCTTTTCATCCCTCCACCTCAAATCAGTAGCAGTAAGCCATGTGATCAGCAGAACTACTCATGACCTGACGCAAGACGGCCTCAGCCATTGATTGGGAACAACTGTGTTATTCATCTATTTTCTGACTTACAGCAAAGGCCACGCAAGTCTACTGAGGGTATTTTGGTGGGGAAAATTATGTGAATCCAAAGCGGACTTGATTTTGTCCCTCTTTTTGAATATTCTTATCCAATGAAAGCTTACTCCGTCTATCCATAATCACTAATACTTGCAGAGAAAATTAAATACTACTTGATTATTTAGGCACATGTAGACCTTGCATAATGAGTTTTTGTGTATGTTCAAAAATAGTGGTATTGGCATGTAAACCAAGGGATTATAATGAGACCCCAAAACCAAATGTCATTACTACTAAACTCAAGCCTTTGAATATTTGAATTAACTCAAATGAACTCAGTTGAAAAAAATGCATTTTGTAGATCTGTGATGCTACCCCCTGTTGACTGATAAATTGCCATGGCAGACATGAGTTCTCAGCTGAAGTGTGATGAAGAGCAAAACTGTCAGCCAGTTTTATGAGAAGCTGTGGTCTTATTCAGATTCACTGGCAAATGATGATGGTATTCTAATTTTTTTAAATTCTAATTATTTACAAGTCATTCTGATACTACTGTGTGCTACATTTGGTGCACATACAGTAGTTACAGAAAAATGGAAAGCCTTGGGGAAATACATTTTTCCTGAAGAAAAAAACCCCCAAACATTCAGTGAAATAGTATAAAATCAAATGTAATGCATTTGGATGGTCCAATTGTAGAAGATGCTATTTATACTGTATGACTATGAAAACAACATTTACTGGAGACACAAACCATCAACAGGGAATACATTTACTGTTTCATCTTCACCACTGTGTTTCATTTTCTGACATGACTGGCAGTGTGTTTATAACTCTTTCATGTTACTTTTTTAGTATCTACACAGTTCATAAAGAACGTGATTGCACAGAACGTGACTGCAACATATGTGTTGTCAAAATGTTGATGATGTTTTCTTCATTTGCTTGGGTTTTGTCCATTTGCATGTGTTTGTTTAAGAAGAGGTGCACTGAGTTCTCTCAGCCACTGTTTTGGATTTTTCTGTCCTTTATATTTCCATTTAACGGCAATCTAACCGGTAGAATATACATGAGCTGTAGTGTACAGTATGCGTGCTACAAAAGACTGCTGACCATTTGGGTTTTAGGCTATCCAACCTTCTTCTCCAGCACACAACTCAGCACATTATACCGCACAAACATAGCTGCTAGACATGGTTAGCATCATTGACAGAGCAGCAGTTTCTACCAGCGAGAGAGTGAACGTCCATTTATTCTCTGACCTTTACACAGAGTGTTTCCCTGCGAGCCAAGAACCGTTATTTACACCTGCTTGAATGAATGGACAGTGTATTAAGACAGGCTCCCTTTTCATGATGGAAATTTCATTACTGTAGACTCTATTTCCATCATCAATTATTAAAACATTACTGCTTAATCAAGTGATCATTTGGACACTATTAAAATCGTGACTCACAGGTCAAACAGAGTTGTGTTGAAAATTTAAGATGTCTTAAATATATAGAAATATATACAGTAGTTGTGCTCATATCTACAGTATATAGTCATGTGATTACTACTATACATTTTTTGAAATCTCATTTCAAAAAGAGAAGCTATTTCTTATATGAACCTCCCCATTTGATTTTGATGTATCGCGGCTTCATATTAATCTGCATAAGCTGACCTGCTTTAGGGAGAAACACGAGTAATATTATTGAGCGCTGATTTTTGTTTCTGTATCTTTCTACCAATGTACTAACCTCAACTACAGCTTTTAAACAGTACAGCCTCAGACTACTGCCTGGTAGTAGACTTGTATAATGAAATCTGACATGTTTCTCGTTTAGGGCTATTCTGCTTAAGCCAATGCGCAACATTACTGGGGCATGGCCAATCGGGACTAGGGCATGTAGGGAGAGGCCATGCAAGCTAACCCTTTGTTTAGAGTCTTTGGGCCTTGTGGCAATATCTCGCCTCAATGCAGACTGCTATAAGCTACACAGCCTGGCCTAATTTCATCTTCAATCAGTGTCACCAGAGCCATCAGGAATAACTAGTAGCTCAAGCTCATACTATATTTCATATGTGTTTACATTTATTGATTCATGATATTGTCCATATGATCTTTTATTCTGTTTAATTTAGCACAAATGTTGGCAGACTGAATGCCATGGATGGAAAAAAAAAAAGTCAGCATACAGTAAGTGATTAAGAGAAAAACACAGATGGTATGGAGAGGAATATTAGATTACCACTTCCAATATAAGCATCCCATGAGATTAAAATAACCTGTGGATGAACAATCCTATCCACTGCAAAGTGAGACCTGTATTGTTATGGTGTTCCAGCTCCATCTGCTCCTTCTCGCTACCAATAAACTTGGTTCACATCCTAATCATTAGTAGCAGTGGTAGCAATCCATCCATTACTTCCAACAATGAAACTGATATTTATCAGTGCTCTTTCTTCTCCTTACAATGTGCTTAATTTATAGCATGTTATCCACACTTCACAAAGAACAAGAATGGAACACGTCTACGGTTTTTAATTTGTTACATCTACTTGGACAAGCTGCTTTCACTCTGACAAATGAAACCTGATGAGGAAAGCTCTGTATGTGTTTCACCTCATACTGCGAGACACCAAAGAGGGCTGAGCGTGATGAAAAATAGATGTGCTCTTTTGGAGGGTAGTCATCCAAGTGTCCTGCAGCACACCTTGTGCACTGTAGGCCCTCTGTATCCCCTCTCCCCTTGCTCCCCTGCCACTAAACCCTCAGCAGGGGTACACGGCCCTTCAGTCCCCTTGGTGGGGAGTCACCTATGAAACCCTGCACCTACGCGTACCACATGTCCCAGATCATTCAGCACGGTTAGCTAAGCTGCCGCTGTTATGTAGCCATTATCCATTTAACTTCTCTCCGCCGCGCGGTGTCAGCTTCCTTTTGTTAAGACTCATTCGGGTACAAAGTATTATTACACCCCGTGGAATAGGATAGCTTTATGAAGCCATCGAGGGAAAGCATTTATCTCACTGATTATGCATCATCGTCGGAATAAGGATGCATGTGAGGTATCTTCTCTCACAACCCTTCACACAGAAGGAAACACAAAAATTAAAAGAAAATGCCGTTGTGCTATGTACTCATGGTCCCCATTGTTCCACTACTTTTAATTTCTAAGCAAACGCATAAGCAGCTTAACCTTTTGCCTTTTCAATGAAAAGAGCCAAAGCTTTGCTGCTCCTGCTGTTCCTCAAATCCTGACTTTACTTTTTAAGATTTCCCACTGTTGTTATTGATGGAAGAGGGAAAACAAACTACACTATGCCATGTTGCAATCCCTCTACACAATGACATTTAAGGCATGCCACAATACAACCAAGTGACTGCATCTCCTGTTTCAAAGACAGAGAGAAATAGATAGAGGGAATTCTGACTAGTAATAGCATGTTTTCAAACCTATTTGAGCTAATACTGGTTCATTTTATGTTCTTTTGTAACAAGCTGGTGTGATTTGTGACATAGAGTAGGTGCATGGAAAATGGAGGGCTTTAATACAAAGGATTAACTGATTTGCATGAGGAGTGATAACTTGAAATACTGTTAGGAGAGGAGACATGGAATACACCCACTTCCCAGCCATCAGCTTCAATTTGTGGGGCGACTTGAATCAATAAGGCCATCGCTCTCAAGGATGCCATGAATCTTTCATTCCCCTATAGCTGTGGGAGCGTGCGGATTGTGTCCTCCATACCAGTTTAATGCATTTACTCTGTAAGCTGCTCATTCCCAGTCACTGCACTGTCAGCCCCTGACATCTTTATTCATGAGCACACACGCTCACTATAAATTCCTCTGAGGAGTATTAAGAGTTGTGTCTTGAAGCCGTGATGCACACCAGGGAGGATTGTGAAGAGACAGAGAGCAACGATTATGTTGGAAGGTTTCTGTGACTCTCATCCGCCACGCTTTAAACATTACAGGCACATGACGTTTAGATGAAGTACAGCACATGCATGGAGGATGGGAAACTAAATGAAGCTGATGTAAAATCTTACTTGTCAAAAAAACAAGCTGTTCATGCTCTCACAAACAGATCCTTGAGTGTTTTGTTTAATTGTCTTGCAGGTTTTTCAGACAATCTATTTTAGCTGTGTAGCAGCTGGCTCTTGGTTTTTTCCTGATTAGCAAAAAAAAAAAAAAAAAAGAAAAGATGATGGCTGCTGATGGTAGATTAAACATGTATCCATGGCCTAGAATCTAATCAAACTCATAATTAAAAATTTAAGATCTGGCTCCTTATGGTTAAATAAAATATTACAGCATTTTTTTTTCAAGTTTTGACTCCTCATATACTGCTGTATGTACATGCCTCAGAAGTTATCATACAGTAAAAAATACAACAATATCACAAAATATAATGTCCTCTACTGGTGCAAACACTGGTGCACAATTAATAAAGGGAAAAGTATGTTCACCCTCTGCTCTACAAGAGAAGTTCTTTAGGATTGAAGATGTGCAGCTATGTCATGCTGACCATAAAAAGCTCATGTGAGAGCATGGCAGGAGGTGGTCAATCTGGGGATTTATGCCACTGAGCGGTAACATCGTATTAATTCTCTCTGACTCAGGATTGCTGTCTCTGCAGCACACCATTCATACCCAGACTAGGATTGGCCACAAATGAATGACAACCACCAATATTATTGTTGGAACTAAAATGGTTAGCATTAAAGGGAGAGCATTTGTATGCAAAGCTGACAAAGCTGCAGCCTATCACATGTATGGCAATGTTACAGATTTGTGAATTAATCCACTGACTAATAAAGCTAGTGTATACCAACAACATGGCTAAAAGCATCATGGGTCTTTTATTTTGCATTTCAGATAAAACAGTCAATGTATTTGATTTCAAAAGTGTAAAGAAGATATAGAAGTCAGAAAACATAAACTTTACAGGGCAGCAGGTGAACTTTCTCTGTCTCTCAGCTATTGTTTCTTACTTTGTCCATCAAAGCGTAACACCTACTGTTTTATCATAATTAATTTATCTTTGTGTAGTACGAATGGTAAAGATAAAACTAAGAAGCACCAGAGTCTTTTTTATGTCACCCAGGTACATGATGCTGTGAATAAAGGCAGGTGTCAAAAAGTTCTTTCCTATTTTACCATCACACAGATGGAGCTATTTACTGTTGTATGTGACACACTGACAGTTACACCTCCTCTGTAATATACAACCAAACAGTAATCACATTACTAAGAGACCATTTTCACACACAAGCAGCATACCACTAAAAGCAGGGACGGGAAAATTGCCATACCTCTAATATACGGATATTATATGTTTGTTGTTAGGATAATATTGTCTGCTTTGCTGTACAAGGATCTGAATTTCTATTTGTTTCCCTCCTGATGTATGAGGAGGATCAAAAAATCTTTTTACTTTCACAGAGTACATAATACCTCCGGCATAAACCTACAGTGAGAAGTTATTTTGGAGCTGAGTGCTCTTACTGTTTTCCTCTGTCAGGGGTAATATCTGTTGTACATCTTGTAGCTGACTCTGGCTGGTCAGGAGCAGACTGACAGGCCACATCACGCTGTGGACACACTGAGGAGCTGCAGTAGGTACTCTCTCAGGAGCAACACGTCACAAATTACCCCTCTTGGTTTACTGATATGCCGTGACAACCACATTGTTGTGCCAGGTCACTGACTCACCATCCTTACGGTAGTAGGTGATCTCCACCTTGCGCTCCTCGGACCCCATAACAGCCTGGGCCACCTGGCTGATGGCCTCTTTGTCAGTCAGGTCACCGTGGAGGAAGTCACAGGTGCATGGCTTCTGCATGATGTCTGATCTTGAGAAGCCTGTCATCTCACAGAAGCCATCGTTACAGTAGATGATTGCACAGTTCTCCACCCTGGCATTGGCTATCACAAATTTCCGGTCTGCATGAAAAGTATGAAAAGAAGAAGTATGTGCTGTGTACTGCCAGCTGTGGTACATCTGACCTTGGAGGCTACACTAGGTTGTCAGGTCACAGATAAAACCAATCAGCAATCAAGTTGATTAAGTTCAGTATTACTTGATACATATTTTCATTGTTAGTTTGTTCAGCAAACAACTATAAAAACATAACCTGTCTTTTATTTGTCATATTTTTCATAGAAAATGTCTTAAAATTACAATTTTTTAATTTTTTTTTTTCACAGAATAAACATATTCACTCATGTTTATCTTCTTGATTTTAATTTGTCAGCAAATTTACTTTGTAATATCCCTTTATCTACTGTAGTTGCAGTAACAGTTCATCAAAAAGATACTTACTTTGACCCTCGAATTTCCGAATAATTATTCCAAGAAATGTGTTTTGTGGCGCAACGTGACCTCTTCTTACAGGCATGTTTCTGCACAAAATATCCCACGATCAGCCGTAAAAGCTCCTTTCCCCCGAAGTTACAGATGTTGTCTCTTGGAGATGTTTCCTTTACCCCAAACCATACTCGACGCGAGCACTCTTTCCACTTTAAATCACCTACTTCACCGAGGAGTTCTTTAGCCCGTTTGTATGCAAGAACATGTAAAAATCTCCTCTCCGAAACGCACAGAATCGGGGAGGATTGCTTGAGTTAAATTCAGTTCGTAAAGCATTTCGCATTTAGGGATGGATGCGATCCTGACGTCCTCGGTAGTGGTGTGTGCGCGCATGCAGCGGACAGTGGTTGATATGCCATGGGTAGTGACGTTTCTCCCTGGGGGCTTAGTTCCCTCCACCGCGGGTATGGATAACTCCCAACCTTGTGCCGAGATCGACTATAATCGGAATATGCGTTTATTAGGAATTTTATGCTCTACAATATGATGTCCGGTGTGGAAAACTGTATATTTCCCCCATTCTGACAGTATGTTACAGTGATAAGACTATAGTATACAGTACATACTCTGTACAGTAGTTCCAGTGCTTCTTATATGGATTTATACCAAGAATTGTTATCTAAGTACACTCATAAAAAAACATATTTAGTATGTTTACTTTTGGTATAATTACCAAAATTGTACATCTCTAAATGTTGCCGAAGTGTGTAATAATGCCTATACTGGGTTAAAATATAGAACTGCATTTTTAAAGCTTCATTTCATGCAGTGTATTTTGAGTAATATATTTCTCAAAAGTAAGCCACATTAACTAAACTGAAACAGTAGTGAATTTGTTGAAACTGCTATTTCATATTTCTAAACATGCTTTAGTAAAAGTGTGTTAATGTCATAACTAGTTTGTACCTGTAATTTTAATCTATGTCTGCAAAGTATTTTCACCCAGTGTTTTTCATATATTGCTATACCATATTACTTAAAGTTTGCTGCAACTTGTACATAAACTCTGCTTCTCAGTGTGGGTGTGAACATACCACAATTTGGTTTATTCTGTACACACATCTTTTGCATTTCTGTCCATACTGGAAGAAGTTGCTCTGTTGCTCTTCCTGGGGTTTCTTCCATTTATTTCCTGTTAAAGGTTGTAAAATCCTTTGAGGTGAATTTGTGATTTTAGATATTGGGCTATATAACTAAAATTTGACTTGACTGACATCTCCTTGACTCTCCTCTTAGTTTTGTTGTACCTGTAAGGGTGGCACACAAACAAAATGACACCTAATCTATTCTGCCCATGCTATGCTATCTATTCAGCCAGAATAACTGAAAGCACTTGTTTAGGTGTGCCGGGCCTTTGAGAGCCAGTGCAGGCATTAAACGGCCAAGAGCTTTCTAAAGTTGTAAGTTGAAACCCCATATGTAATGAAATCCAATATTCATCGGTGCTTTAGTCCTGCTTTGGTCCAGAATTCACTGGATTAGTGTGCCATCCTCCTGAGGAATAAATCACTAGCTTGTTGTTTACCCATGGTAAGCACTTGTTTACTTCAGGTTCCTCCATATGCTGGGAAGGAGCACTTCAGTTTCATATAGGGGCTCGATGAGAGTTGCAGGTGCTCAACCATCAAGACCTCCAAGGTGATCCGGTGATCCAAATGAATTAGATAAAAGCTGCACAGATGTGAAGAATGCGCAGTTGATTCTTAGGGACACAAGCACGGCTAGCAACACTTTAAAATTATTGGCCATCATATGAAGCATTGCATTAGTTAGTTCAGGCAGAGCACTAAAGTCACGCTTGTGTTGGCAGACTGGCATCATCTGCTTCATATATGCTTCACAAACATTGGCTCCTTCCCTCCACCACCCAACCTCTTCCTTGTGTGGAATTTTTGGTATTGTTGATTTAACTAGTATTTATGTTCATGTATGTTTACTCTCAGCAGAATCCTTGTTGCTGCTTTGATTCTTTGAGGGCCCCTCCTTAAATGAAGCCTTTTCCACCAAACTGCAAACTGTACAACCATTTGCTGTAAATGGTCAATTCTTTGATACAAGGGATCTCATTGATTCAACACAATATCAAAAATACTGCTGAATGGAAGTGCTACAAACAGTATTTTATGAAGGATATGAAAATTGACTGTGGTTCTTCTTAGCCATTTTACTGGATGGATCTATTTACATTTTACTGCCACACTCTGCTGAGTAGCCAAATTTTTTGGGCTCTTGTTTCTTGTCAAGTGTAATAAAATATTTTTAACACTACCCCAGAATACATGAAAAGTATAATTTCAATATATTTAAGCAGATCACAAGAACAGCTTTTAATACAGCAATTACAGCTAAAGTGGTTTGCTACTTCTAAATACTGAAAAGTAAACTTTATACCTAGTATACCTTCTTGATTATACTTTTTTCTAACTTTTGGCACATTTAATATCATGAATTTTTATATGCAGCTCATTTATTCAAGAAAAGAGCAGCTTCTTTTGGACAGCTTTCTCTTTATTGTGAGGATCTTAAAAGTTGCTGTAAGAAAAAATTCCAGAAAAAAAAAAATTCAAGCTCACCCGTAGCATGAGATGAGTTTGACTGAGGCGCTGTCCGTGGTCCTGCAGTTTCAGTACCACTTTCTGTATCCTCTGGGAGCTAGGGAAAAGCCGATATACTACTGATGTGCAGTTGCCTGATTATAGTGCACGCACACACACACACCCACACACACACACTTTTCCTCAATGATCATTCATGCAATCTTCATGAATGGGTGCATGAAAACTACATAAATAAAAGTTCCTCTAATCTGAGCAGACTACAACCAACAGCCTGGTGGTGCAAAAATGAAAATGTATGCATAATACGAAATCTCCCTTATAGTCCTCAAACATCTGTTCCTTTATTTCAGATGGAGCTCATCACCCATCTGGCCAATTGAGACTGAGAGAACACACTGAAACATGAACATATCCAGAGATCACAATTCATGTATATCAAGATGACTTGTGTATTTATTTGTATTTTATCAATTACCACCAACTATGTGATGCATTTTTGGTTTTTTAAAAGCAGGTTTTTACTCTTGGCTGGTGTGGTATTTTGTTGCCCTGCTTCTCAGGAGCTCGTGTGGAGCTGCAGGTTATGTCTTAGGGTGGAAAAAACACTCCAGGATTTCAGTTTTATTGACCTACATTTAGATGATCGGGGCAAAAGCTCGTGGCAGTATCTGCTCTTTTGTTTTTCTCTGCTCTGAGAAAAGAGTTTACTTTAAAAGTCAGCTAGGGTAGCAATTCTGTGACTTTGCAAGTAACAGATAAAATAATCTTGTAATGTTTTTCCTCCTGTACCCATAAACACAGACCTCCTCAGGCCACAGTGCTTTTTCTGTTGTATTTTATTAAATCACAGTTACATTAAGCCAATGTGCTGCTTGTATCCATTACTCACAGCACAGCTACAGTTGAACCTTTCAGAGGACAGCCATTACTCACTAACAATTAAGTTATAAAATCATGACATGTTTTTCTTTTGTGTTGTTTGTTTGCGTTTGTATCTTAGGATGAAAATTCACTCGATTGATTGTCTAGGGGTCCAAACTATTACTTACAGAATTATGAGTAATGTGAGAATTATCATTGTTGTGTGCATCTCACTTCTGGAAACATATTTGATTAATACTGGCAGATATGCTGACTGGCAAAAGCAAAGGGTAGCAATGGGTGGGTGAGGGGGGGATATTTACTGAGAGCGGCACACAAGGGAAACAATCCCCCATAGAGAGATGTGTGCCCTTGGGTGAAAACATACTGTACAGCTACTCCAGCATGGTCACTTATCTCACAATCTGCCCTGTGCATGTGAATTACACTTAAATAAAGAGCTATTTTGGCATCTCTAATAGCTGTAGTAGTGGAGACAAATGCTACATTGTGTGTATTGATTTGACCTTTAATTTGTCGTTAGCTGCTACTCACTGTTCTACTTGAAGCTATTATCTTATATGCTTAATGTTCCAAGTGGTTTGAGAGTGTTAAAAGTATAATATAGCCATAGACATACAGTTTAGCTTTAGCTAAATAATTAGCGAATATTATATGTGAGATGGCGCAATTTACAGTAAAGAGGATAGAAGCAATCTGATGAACTGACAGCACTCCCCTCTACGATGAGGAATGAAATTAAGTGAAAGAAACTCCAAGCCATACCATGAAGGTCTTATTATGCTGACGTTAAGGGAGCGTTTACTTTAATGGCACAGTACTTGATGTGTAACTTAAACAAGATGCAGGAACGCATTAAATCTTCCATCCCTGGCAGGTGGTAGTGTCTGTGACTGAATTAGATGACAACATTTATCTTTCTGTGCCTGCAGTAGTAGTAATTGGCCTGTCAAGTTACAATAGTTTTCACTTTGAGTGATTCCAAAAGGAAGGACAGTGCTTTAGTGAAGAAGGAGCGCCCAGATTCATTCCTTCATGCCAGCAAACATCCATCTTTTGAGCAGCAAAGTGAATTCCTACCTGCTCTGGCAGCAATTGCTGTTCCACAGCTGAGCTCAGTTATGTGGTAGGGAAAGTGGAAAAACAATTTCTGTGTTATTATCAACAATACATTACATTACATTACATTTAAAAAGTGAGCGGAATTCCTGAATAAATCATGGGACATCTGTTTTTTTTTTTTATAGTACCATGTACATGAGTGCAACACTGATGCTTGTTGGGTTTGTATGGTTGTTTTGAAAATCACTCTTCCATTCATTCATTCACTTGTTCATTCATTCATTCCACATAATCTCTGGGAATTTAGAGCAATCTGAAAAACAGCAGCAGCAGCCACAGCAGCATACTCTGTCCGGGGTCTAATCCAGGTCTCACGGCAGTAGCTCTCTCTCTATCTCTCTGTCTCTCTTTCTCTCTATCTGTCTCTCACCCCTTCTACTCTCTCTGTTACTGCGGCCTGTACATGTATGTCCATGAAACACATAGGGCTTACTCATTGTCCATATAAACCATTACGGCCCTGTCTCAGAATAATCCACTAGCGCAAAACACTAGAGTGCTATTGCTGCTTTTGCTGCTGTGCCTTGCCCCATATGCCACTGCACACATTCTCCACCATCTGTCCTCAATGATAAAAAAAAAATGGAGCAAAAAAAAAAAAAAAGAAAAAAAGGGCCACCCTGCACTTTTGGCTTAGTATGTGACTTAACAATATCATTTAATCTGCCAGAGGTCAGTGCTTCATCCCTTAGGCCCTATTGAAAAATGTGAAAATGTGACATATCACATTCAGTAAAAAATGTATTTTGAGAAATGGTTTCTGTATATTACGTAAAACCATTTAAACTCTTGAATCAACAGATATTTTGTATTCCTGTTGCCATGTGCACAAAGATTGTTTTGAACCACCCTGTATCACATGTTTCCATTAATTTGCACGGTCAGAAAGACTGCAGCGTCTGTCCCCTGTGTCCCCACTGTGAGGGAAGTAGTGCGAGGCCTCGTGTGAATGCAGCTGCAGTCTCTAGGCACAAGCACCATATGTTGCCACCCACAAATAGGCTGCAAAGTCATCTGACAGTGAACCATTGCCTGTGTGGCTTGCTTTGCCGTTTGCCTTTGTCCAGGATGTGACTGCTGAGTCATTACAAAGCCAAGCATCATCTGTACCGTAGGGCATCTATCCATTGTTGTTTATCAGACTAGCAGTGGAGAGTAAACTAGAGCTTATAGATAAACCTTACAAGAAATCCTGCTGGGGGCAAATTATATAGAATGCACACTCTTGGGGTTGTAGGAGATATTTGTTGCAGTTGAAGAATATTTCTCATCAATTACCTGAAAAAAGATCATTAAATCTGACTCACCATTCATCAGTCAATCATCACTGCACACTCTGAGATAAGTAGTGTGCACGACAACAACTTGTGATGGCATCAAAAGCCTTTCATCTTTTTGTACTGGTAGGAGTTCCCCATCAGATCATCAGCAGTATTGTTTTTTCCTCCAGTGGAAGTAGCCCTTTGAGGCCACAGCTAAACATTACTGTACATCATTATTATCATTTATTCAGGGGCACTGTACTGCTAGATGACATGCAAAGGGCACCATCACTGAACTTTTCCCTTAAGTAACACCTTACCTTTATGAATAATTAAAATGTTGCCAATTAAAATCTGACGCTGAAAAAAACACTGTTCCAAATCACTTTGATGACCATCTGAGCTGACTGCAAATTAATCATTTAAGAGGAAACAAACAGTAACTGTTGTGTCTTCTGCTACTGCTGCTACAGCAGCAGCAACAAACAGAAACACACCTTTTCCAGGGAAACTTGAAGAGGCTAAAGACGAAATTGTAGAAAAAACAACAACTCATTAGCTGAATTTATACACTGATATTAATAGCACTTGTATTGGCAGCAGATACTGATGAGTCATCAACTTGACAAAAGTATGGAGATGTCTGTACTGCCCTGGATGTTCCCTCTTTGTTTCATGCAGTGTGTAGATTGAATAATGAAGACAAAAAATGGGAATATGTCTGTGAAATATCAGAAAAAGACTCCTCTCAAAACTACAACCACATCACATCATTAATAGCATTGTCTTTGTTGGTTGGGTTGGTTAGTTTTAGGCATGAGGAGTGAGATTGGGTAGGGTTACGGTAAGAATATCAGGGTAAGGCAATCAGAGGCAGAGTAGGGCAGGTAATGACTTTACCATCCTAGCAAAAAAAAAGGCTTCCGGTTCTGAAAAAGGAAGATAATGCGGAAGTGACTTGAACCTGTATTCTCTCTAATGGCCATCAGGGGGCGACTCCACTGGCTCCAAAAAGAAGTCCATGCGAAAATGACCCTACTTCTCACTTGATTTATTACCTCAGTAAACACTTTCCTAATGAGTTTATGGTCTCAATCGCTAGTTTCAAGTCTTCTTTAATACAACATCATATTCATTTTGTAAATTATGATCTCATGTAACTTAAATTTGACGATAAAGCAGGGTATGCTTTAGGGCGTGGCTACATTGTGATTGGCAAGTCTCTACCACGGCGACAACGTTAGTTAAGTGACGTGAACATGGCGTGGTGTAACGCCGTCGCTATTTCAGTGTGTTTTCAGTTCATGAAAGTTAATTGTAACATTTTGACTGGCTAAAAAGTCTCCTTCAGCGTTGGTTGTGCTAAAAGACCCTTTACGGAATCGGATATTCAGTTTTTCCGGTAAGTTCATTTTGTTTTAATGGCTTTGAGTCTGTTTTTCGCTAGCGAAAATTAGCATTAGCATTATCAAAGTTAACCCCTGCAAATGCACCGTGCTAACCAAGCTAGCAGCTAGCGTAAGGGTAACCTGCACCCTCTCGTCCATATATGGCCACTTCTCATCACTTCTGGCTCCAAAAAAATCCAAGATGGCAACGGTCAAAATGCCAAACTCGAGGCTTCAAAACCATGGATGTATTATAAGCCCTTATAATACCCATTATAAGCTCTTATAATACTCATTATAAGCTCTTATAATACATCCATGTTCAAAACGCCAGTCCACAGACCAGTGGGTGACGTCTCGGTGGCTCCGTTCATTATTTGATGCAGTCTATGGTAAACACACAAAGAACCGCCTGTAAACAAATGTCATGTCAACATGTGAAAACATACTTACGTTGCTGCCCTCTTTGCTAAGTTTTAAGAGAAGCATTCCCACTTTTGTCAAACTGCTGGCAATGCAGTGATTACTTCATTTCAGTTATCCCCTCTGTGATCAGAGGTTACCATGGAAACTGGTGTGCCCAAGTGATGTGCCACTGCTCCTCTTCATAGACTACTTTTCATGTAATTGTTCTATGGTGGTGTTTTCCCTCATAACAGTTTTCATCCTAACTGAGCCTTTCATAAGAATGAATGTTATAATATAAATGAAACAATTATTTGACTATAGCAAAAGCTAAGTAAAAGCCTTTTTATCCTACACAACAGGTAGAGCTGTTAGAGCTTTAGATCTGTTTGGTATCACCCTTCATTGTGTCTCTGATAACAGTAGTTTGGGGTTTTTTTATTATGCTTTAGATTGTAGGCAGAGAAAAGCCATCTCTTCCTGCGCTGTCTGGTTGGCACAGCTCACATGAGGAACTCTCACTGTGAGCAGTCTGACTCCACAGCTCTGTCTCTCTGGAGGGCAGCCAATAAAAAAAAGAAAAAGTGCCTCTCCACATCCAAACTACAATAACTAACACGGATGTCGTCATGCATCACACAGACAGCAAACACATCCTGCAATCATATGTCTCATACATATAAGCCAGACATTTTTTTTTCTAATTTTTATTTTGGAAACTTTGAACTAAAATAATGTTTCTAATGTTACAGCAGACAGCTACATGCATGTATCTTCACTGGGGAGATAAGCAGCCACCCCACTAGCATGTTTTTTCTACATTCAACCATCATAAATCATTAAGGCTGAAAAAGGGGGCATATTTGCCTCTTTCCTCAAAGGGGAACTTTTGTTTTTGTACAGCAATACTGGCTGCCTAAGCATTTTTTAAATTAATATTCCCTTGTGCCATACTGTACTTTTCTCTGATCTCTGTATTATCGGGAGATAATGATGCTCAGGTCAAAAATAAAATGGAGGCTTATGTCCAAAGAATGATGAGGAAGCACTCATACCCTAGCAGAAAGCAAGCATAAAACATCTCAGTTTAGGTCTTCACTCCTTTCAGTTCATCAGTTCATACATTATATACATGATCTTTAAATTGATTGCAATTCAGTGTATTAAAATCCAATGCAATGGCTCTGTAATTATTACAATATGAAATGTAAAAATGTTTGTTTGTGTTGTGCTGGTTAAACTTAAATTTTCTGAGGCTAGGTTGTATGTTATATTGTCGGTGTACTTTAAGATCTGAACATTTCAAGCATCATAAAGGTATTGATATTGAATTGCATTGTATGGATGCATCTGTATGTTGCAAGGGTTTGTGTTCCAAGCAGAGTTGTGCGCTGTAGGCTTTCAGTGGCACAGAAAAATACTGGGTGTTACATAGATAAGGCAGAAGGGTTTATAGCTGCAGAATCACAGAAATATCCAGTTATACACAGGCCAACACTAAGTTTAATCCTAACCATAACTCGCTCTAAAGGGAGCAAGTCTTTGAGTGGGCGTGTATTTACTGGGTCCCCGTTGGTTGGGACATGTTATTGTTACAATAAAATGTATTTGTTCATATTAATTTCTGGTCTTTTGGGGCGATCTTGCACTTGGAGACCACGACAGTTGCCTGCCTTAAGCAATGTATAAACCACCCCTGGAGTATATTACAATTAATTGTAAATTGTATTGACATGCACTAGTTAGATTTCACTTAAACTGTGAGCTTTAGAGTGAACGAGGCTCAGGATAATATTGGGACAGGAAATATGTGACAACAGAAATAACAAATAAAAAACAATCTTTATTTTAAATTCTGCTGAATCTTATATAACTTTCAGCACTGAGTAAGTAAAAATCCTGTGGCATAGATTCATGAGTGTTGAAGTAAACACATTTAGAGTTGTAGTCTATGAAGACATAAGAAGCTCTGTGCTGACATCATGTGGTTACTGAGGTACATCACAGGTTTTTACTTAATATGTGGTCTCAGCATGTCCTGTAGCCCAGTTTGAACCACCCACAACACATGACACAAGCATGTGATCTCAATGTGAAAGCTGCCAGTTCTGCTGCATTCCTATCATAGAAAACAATGAAACATCTGTTCAGTTTGATTGATTCTATTGACCCTGAAATATTTGCAATAGAAAATTTTTTTACTCTTTACCTAGATTCTCGTGTGTAAGTATATCCACGACTCTTAAGGCTTATTGGATGACTTACCAGCTGATTTTATGTCTCACCTACAGGTTAATATCTGGGCCATGAAATGCTTCAATTTTAAAATAAATTGAATGGTGGCACTGCAGTAAAGACCTCACACAGTGTGGTTCAGATTGTCCTGCTCTGACCTGTGATTCTTGCAGTTTAAGTGTAACAGCAGTTGGTCTGATTTTGTGTAGTCGCTGTGCAGGTGGATCAAGTACAACCTTGCATATACTGTAGTGCCTGTACTGCCAGTTCAGGACTTTCCACTTGTGCTCATAGAAATAAGGTTACACTATGTTACACTAGGTCCACCATGGACAAAGTAGGTGAGACCACACCATTTGTCCCTGTTACACTTTATTGTATTTCTTTACATGCTTGTCATTTGTTTATTTAGCCGGTATAACATCTATTTACTCTATAGGATTGTTTTCACATAGTATCCTGGTTTTGTTTGTGTTTAGCATTGTTTTGTTATATTTATATCTGCATTTCTGCTTTAATCAAGACAGACAAGTATTGTTTACATTCAGTTTTTTATTGATTTAGTCTTGAGTTTCTTGCATTACTAGCTTGTTGTGTTACTTATCATACCCACCATGCTTTTCAGTAGATAAAAGGGGGAATCACTTAACTACTTCCTGCTTTTAAGCTCTCGCTGACATCACCAGTGATGTCATGAGTTGGACCAAGTATGAGGGGAATTTATTGTATTTAGTTAGTTTGGTTAGTGTTTATGTGATTTGTACTTATTATTTTGGCTCATGGTGAGGGCTATGCTATGCTGGATGATACGTGTGTGTAAATAATGTTGATTGATACAAATGACATTTTCATATACCAGTTGCAACCCTGTGGTTCTGCCTAGATAGATTGGAGGGCCTACAATGTTTAAGAGGAGAGTTTTTGGTTTAGGGAGAGAGCCAACATCTGTGTAGTTATGTAAAAGTGAGCATGCCTAAGTTTGTTGCAATTTCCTGAGTTAAGTTGGTTAAGATGTGTTTGTTTTGTTTGTTTTAATTTTTTGGAGACTCTTGTTTTTTGGGTACATTGGTCTGAAAAATCACTTTTTTTTTTAGTCATTGAATAAGTCTTTGAATCTGTCTCCTATCACCTTCCTTGATGCTCTGGCTAAGCTTCCTAACATTTTGGCATCATAAATTAATTTGACCTGACTTGAAGTTTGACTTTTTACAAAAGCACTTTGTTGCAAAACACGATTAATAGATAAAAGGTTATGGTTTCATATGGCTTATGGTGGCACTATTGGTTGAAGTTCATTCTTAAGTATTGGATTTTTTTATTAATGCGAAAGAAAAAATGGGCAAAGTTACCACATCATAGTTCATATATGTATGTGTGCGTGTGTGTGTGTGTGTGTGTGTTTGTGTGATTTGTTCCTCATTTCCTTCCTAATGGAACATCAGCAGCATTAGTCCTGCATATATCTCCAAATTTATGCAACTGCAATGCAAGCAATTTAAAGCCTCATAAATGATTAGGAACATGTTTTATGTAGGATGCACATCCACAGACATAAAAACAGATGTTTAGTGTAATTTCTTTGTCATAGAAATGTATGGTATTAAAAGATTTGATGTTGATAATTACAAAAAAAATCACTTTTTTTTAACCTATTCATGGTGTTAAGACCTTATACAAACATGCACATAAAGGCCTCCCCTGCAATTTGTGTGCTTTAGGAAAAAAAATCACAACAGTGCCTCATCGAAACATAAGTAATGTTAAAATGAATAAGTAGAAATGCTACAACTTGAACATCAGGAGTTGAATAATTAAGCTGAGAGCTGTTTGACTCACAGGCCTGTGGTGAGTTAGGTAAGTTGGAGTTTTGGTTGAGCTGAATAAATCTCCTCCACTGTCCTCTCCTCCTGTGTGAGATGTGTACTCTGTTGATTGATGTAGTCCTTGAACTTTATTGTTTTTCCAAACTACATGAGCTGGATGGGACTGCAAAAAATCTGTGGAGGGAGATTTAGTCATATGCCAAAACAAACGTGCCATAGTTATTTTTGTAGCACATGTTAAACAGAAGAGGGCAGTATTGACCAAGATATAACTAAGGAGTTGGAGTATCCAACTGGCCAAACAGTTTTACTTGCTTTATTGTCAGTTAAATTGATTGACTATTATAATCTGCATTAATTGTTAGTTTAAATGAAGTACATCTGTTTCAAATGTAACCCCTGGGCCACACTGGACGCGTGAGCAGTGCGTGTGCATCATGGAACCTCTTGCTTTTCATTTCGGCCGCTCTAACCTGTTACACGCGCGTCTCACGCGAGACTGCTGCGTCGCTTCATCTAGAGATTCGAGGTCTCGCCTATTTTCTCTATGTGACGCGCGCGGTTCTCAGCAGAAATGGACAGGAAAAACGAGAAAGATAGGGTTGCCAGTGGCAGAAGCGCCACAGCAGACACGCTTCCAGTGTGAACGCTGCAAGCGTGAGAGACGCAGCAGTTCAGCGACATACACGCGCTGCTCACGCATCCAGTGTGGCCCAGGTGTTTGACCACATTATTGCATTTTTATTGTAACCTACAAACTCCTTCATACACAACTCTTTCATTACAATTGCACCAGGTTTCAATACTTTCAAAAGCATAAAAAAGGCAATGTATCATGTCACATGCATGCAAACAAGAATTATACAATGACTTGACACTCATTTCATGCTTTAGGATTTCAGGTTTGATTGCCTCAGACTGATCCTCTCAGAATGATCTGCTTGGCTGGACCAAACCCATGGCACTGTGTGTGTGTTGGATTACCACAATTAACTGAGTAAGGTTATAAGCTTGTCAAGGCTTGCCAGAGGCAGGGTGAAAACTACAGAGACAGCCAGCGACATAACCTGACTAAAGATATACAGATGGAGATGGAACGATAGATAGATAGATAGATAGATAGATAGATAGATAGATAGATAGATAGATATCAACTACATCAGCATGTATTTTAAATGCACCTCAGGCCTGGCTAAGCACTTGAATAACTGTGTAAATTATATCTTCCTAGTGGAGTTAATTCTCTGTGAGAAATCCGTGTTAGGGAGCAGAGAAAGTATAATTTGAAGCTGCCTCTCCAATGAAGGGAGGTGGACAGTGTTAAAAGTCATTCTTAAGTGTGGCACTGATGATAGAAAGTTGTTCTTTGAGGGGGGGAAATGGTGCCAAACCTACGTTCAAAGCTGATGAATATTTAAAGGATTGAGTATACAGATCATCATATTGACAATGGGAGAATACTAATGTCCGCTTCTCTGAGTCTGATTAGAGGTTAAGCAGAATGCAAGCTGCATAATTTATTTTCATTCTTGCATTTTTGTACCTTTTGATTTGACTCCTTTTCTTAGGTTTGATAACTTCTTTGTGCAGAAGTCAGTCCCTTTGAAACTGAAAATATGGTGATATATATATATATATATATATGTATAGTAGGTGCTGCATGCAAATCAGGGACAATTGGTGTCATATGTGTGTGGCATGTAAAAGAAATTTAATTATGTATTTTGGCTTTTTTTTGTGTGTAGCACATCCATCCGGTAATGTTAAGTACAATAGAAGTCCTCCATTTTTAAGGCCCATGCTCCAGCAGTTGACATACACAGAGTGCCCACTGTCCCCACTGACACAGACATTGTCCACAATCTATTAAATTGAATGTTGTATTTAACTGGTTTGGAGCCAGGGCAAAGTTACATGCTTTTGTATCATTCTAACTCCTCTCTCTCACGGAATGTGCTTATTTCAGGGAGAGAAAGACAGAGAGAGAAAGTGGGAGTGAGAGCCCATGCAGGTGAGAGTGTCTAACAGTGAGGAAATCAATATGATGTAAATTATTAAGAGCTCAGGAATGCGTCTGACCCCTACTGTCTTGCAGCAGGCTGGGCTCTGAAGGCTGGCAGGTGGACGCGAGCTTGGACTCTCCCTCTAACACTCATTAGTGGCTGGGAGCCGGGGCTCCTTGTGAGTGGGAAGGCAGGGATCACAGCGGGGAAGTGATGGCCCAGGCCTCTCACATCCCGGCTCAGCCTTCGCTCTGGCTCTGCCAGCCTCTCCCTGGAAGCTCATTAGTAAGTGCACTGATGCATAAGAGCTAGTCATTAGCTGGGCTTTTTTTCCGTCTTCATCTCTGTTTCCCCCGACACCATGTCTGATCCTGAAGACCGGTGGCAGTGCTGGTTTAAAAGACGAGAGAAGTCCATATTACCGCAGGTATTCTAGACATATGGATATGAGACAGTGGTAGCCATCAGATTTTTTTTTTTTATACAAAGGGTGGGGGGTGAGGGAGAGGGGTGTCAATTTGGAGTTCTTCAAATGGAGTCCATCCATAGCCCTTCAAACCAAAGAGTAAACATTAGTGCTTGACCAGGACTTTGGCTGAGCGCCCCTTTCTTCCTCCATGGTTGGTTTTGATCTGGGGTATTTGCTTTTGCTGCTGGCCAGATCCCCTCAGCACCTGATGGTTGCCCAGGCTCTGAGTAAATAAGATCTGGGGCCCAGGCCTCTTAGGGGCTGCTGGGTAAATAAGGTCTCTGGTGTGTGTAGCATGCCTGGCAGCAGGGTGAGCACTGGTGTGGAGGCCCCCAGAGACACGCCATCCCCCTTTTCTATATCTAGCTGTTTAATTCTGTTATCCTCTCTATCTTTAACTTACTCCATTCTCCCTCCCTGACCACCACATACACACACACACACACACACACACACACACACACACACACAGTCCTCCCTCTCAGCAGGCGTACTGATTAATGTTAGCCAGTTGTACTCATAAACATTTACAACTTCCAAAGCATTTGCAACAGGACCCATGTGTGCCCAATATCATGGAATTAACTCGATCACTTGTTCAAGCAGATTGCTCAAATAAAAAGGAAACAAACCATTTCAGATTTTGTTGAGACAATACCCAGTTATTCATATGAGTTTTTAGTTTGCAGATGGATATTAACCACTGTTGGAATGTAAAGTCCTGTAATTAAAAGTGTTTGAGCATCATGTAGGATCAAGCTTCTGTCTCTGAGGAACAGTTTGGCATTTAGTAAGTCTTTAAATGTCAGAAAGATAAATGATAATGATAGCACCTGTAATAAAGTAATTACTTTCACAATGGTAATCTTCCTAGCCCACAAACAAATGGATTTCATATACTACTGAAAGATTAAACTATTTAACACCTCATGTCTCCATGACTTATTAAAACAAAAAGTGGCCATAGGGGACCAGCAAAATATTGCAGTGTTGATATTGCTCAACCTACATATTGTGTAGCTTGTTTTGTAGCTTTCAGTTCAACAAAGGCAAACAGTATCCTCTTGTAAAAGATGCAACCCTTATGCCCAAGTTTCCCAAGTAATTGTATATTGTTCAGCAGTTGATATTATATAAGAACGTGCATTCAGTGGTGGAGTAACAGATAAGTGGATAAGTTTATATGCTTTAGTGTCATTCAGTCACTGTAATGAGGGATTTGCCTTTGTGAAAGTTTACTGAGTCAGATCTCATCAGCTTAATGTGATCTGGCGCTAGCCATGCTGGATCCCCTTATGCCAATTAATCCAGGTTGTAACTCACAGACTCCTGCTGACCAATTCACATCCATTGTTGATAGTTTTTGGCTGCAGGAGCCTTAAACCTCCTTGTTAGAGCCAAAAACCACAAGAAACCCACCACCTCTTTCAGCCCCATCATATTGTCTGTTGATTGCCAGCAATTAGTAAAGCCAGGCGGGCTGAGAAATGACAAGATGGGGCATGGCGATTGCAATGCATGAGCGTTGTTGGCTCACACTCCAGCTGAAAGCCTCTACAATGTTTGTTAACCCTGGGGGTCAGACTGATTCACTAGCGCAGACAGAAAACAAGATTTATGTTGCACAAATCAATACGCAGTCAGACTTTTACCATTGTGGAACACCAATCCAGGCACTTCTCTCTATCAGTCTAACATGACACTAATGTGTTTTTATTCCTGTTTAACCCAGCCAGTGATGAATCTGTTGGCAGGCCAAGACAGAGACAGTGAGAGGCAGGCCGCCCTTGATTAGTTGGGGAACACATGGCAACATGCAGAGGCTGATGCAGTGGCGTGTCATGGAGGCAATGGCCTATCAGTCTTCAGGTTTCCTGCTGGGAGTTGTTTATCCACTGTTTATTCATTGTGAGAGGAATCGGCAATTTACATCCCAGCGCCTGACAGTGTATCAAATAAACTAATGACAGTGTACTTGGGTGCTGATCCCACTCAGTGCTGTCTTAAGTAAATTAGAATGAATGCAGTTCTTCAAGTTCTCCTCACTGGGAGTGTTCACTAACCAACCTAACCGGTCCTCTTTATTCTCCCTGCCATCAGCTCTGATCTCATTAACATTGCTTGTCAACTGAACACAAAAGGACACACACCTGGCAGAACACATGCCACAAACAACTCCAGAGTAAATTATTGTACAGTAGGAAGCTCTTACAAGCTGGCAGGCCAATAATGTAAAATTTGCTTAATGTCCAACCCCCGCTTACCCTGTTAAAGGAGGAAATTGGAAAGTGACATGAGTGACAAGTGGTATTCTCTGAGCATTGACCAGCAGGCACAATAGAGGAGCTGAGCCCGGTGCCAAGCTCTATTTCAGGGGCTGCATTCCAATTGATTAGGAGGCTTGTGAAACAAACGCTGGTGACAGAAACGAGAGTACGGCCCTGGCAACTGTTGGGCACGGTGCCAGGTGTGCAGTCTTTCCTCGCAGCTCTCTCTCTCTCTCTCTCTCTCTCTCTCTCTCTCTCTCTCTCAGTTTCTCTCTCATACACACATTATTGGAGCATTAATGACACCCACAATGTGAACCACTGGGATAAGTTAGCAGCATTATCTCTCTGTATGTGATTATGTATTGGACCAGCTTTGCTTGTTTCCTTGAATTCCACTAATAGAAAGGTTGTGAGCCAGAACTCTTGAAATGATTAACTGCTTTTTACTGTAAAGGGCATTTTACAGGATTTTTGGAATGTAAAAATATTCCTATATCTGCATTAAAGGCAGTCTTTGACAACGAGTCTCAGATTGTGCCTCAGTGAAGTATAATTCTGAAGTGCTTTGAGTATTTTGGCCTTCAAACTATACATCTATGTATATGTGTATGTGAGTGTGGCATAGAGATATTGTGTGTGAGGCTGTGTGTGTGTGTGGGTACAAGGGCAAACGGGTGCATGTGTCTGTGCATATGCCTGGTCTTAGCAGCAGCACCCTGTAAACCCCGGCTTTTCTTTATAGTGAAGTTGATTGGATAAACAGTCTGAGTCTGGATTATTGTACTGGAAAATGAAAGCATATGCACAATTTGCATTTTAATGAGCAAGTGAGCATTATAAAACAAACTGTTCTGGCAACAGCAACTCTTACAATAAAACTGTGGCTTGTTATAGCAATCAGATATTTTATCAACACATATTTGAGCACATTTGTAGATCAGTTATCATTATAATTCCATTGTGACCACTTAGGATGGATTTAGAATTCATTTTAAATTAATTTGAGCAGCTTTTTGTTTTATCTTGTTTTGGTTTTCTGTATATTCAGTATACACCATGTCATGTGTTGCATCTTGCTCTTTGCAAATCTGCTTTGATTGTGACACGTATGAGTAAGTCATGCATAAAATTTATGCATGGCTGATGCAAAGTTCAGTAGGCCTGCGCCAAACAAAATGCTGTTCAATTAAAAGGGAAGTAATGGCATCCTATATAATAAAGGATATCTGTGCATACATAAACTGACAGAAAAGCATGATGGCTCATTCACGTCATGCTATGTAATTTAGTTAATGCATTTCCCCTTGCTCTTTAAAACACTTGCACATTCAAATTTGCCATCATAATCTCTATGACAGAGGACATTAATTATGTTCGTTGGCTGATCGCTGTTTCTTCACAACATCCCTGATTAAAATTTCACACATTGTAATGATGTGCTTCAGAGCTAGAAGCTGTGAAATTTACTAAGCAGTCAGCGAGCTTGAATTCTTATTCTTGGGTGGTTCACCCAGCACAAAAAACCCCACATATAATCCAAATCAAAGCTGTTAAGTGCTTGAGGAAAAGCTTTATTTACATGCTAATGGCAATATATCTTAGCAACTTATTCATTAAAATATTGTGCAAATGAGGGAACAACAAAGCAGTAACTTCTCTCCAGATATGTGGGTTCAAATTTCATATTTGGGAAGTTTAATTAAGCAATAGATTATATTTTGCAAGGAGTGTTCACTTTAATGAATCTCCAGAGACCGCAGATAAACACTCCAATAGTATCAAAGCATCCATCTCTTTAATGGATGCGAAAATTAGGGATGTAAATGGCTTTGAGCCTTTATTTTCATTGCTCGTGGGAATATTTACCGGATGCAGGCGACACTTATGTAACCTACATTATGCATATACTTTCATTTTTGGAAACCACATGAATTGTGGTTCACCATTTTCAAGGACAAACACTAAACACTTATTTAAAGCATGCTTTTAACAGCTGCACCTGTCAAAAAAAATGAAGCAAGGAAGCTTTTCATCTTTTTTTTTTTTTTTTTTAACCTAATTTTAAGTGGATTTAAATATGCAGACTATCTTAAACATTGTGAAACACTGCTAGCACAGATTCTGATTCTCCCTCTTCTGTTTGGGTGAGCTCTTAGTTCTACCACAGAGCATATCTTGAAAGAACCACTGGCCATTTTAGCTTTTCCAATAAGATGTTTGCCTGAGTGTGGCTCTATATTCTGCAATCCCGAAACAGTGCAGAGTCAGTGAACCCTGGTACATTGTGTGATGGAGGAGTGCTACGTGCCCAACATTCACCTCTGCGAGGCCGGCTGTTGTTTATCCCTGTAATGTCCATTTTATTGGGAATCTCAGCGAGCCTTCACACTACCTGCTGTGCTCAGCAGTGTGGAGAAGCCAGGGCCAGTAGAGTGGTGGTCAGTGCCTGTCAATCACAATCACAAGGATCAGTTAGCAGCCATCAGTCTGAGAAAGCATACCCAGATGTTGCCTGTCTTCTATCTCTTGATGTTCTTCCTTCATATGTTGTCCTTTTTCCATCACTTGTTGTTTGAGCTTTCTACTTTTACACACTATAAACTAATGTTGTTGGACACTGATTATTTTCCTCCATGTTTGTTTTAATGATTATATTGCTTAGAGATATAGAGAGAAATATATTCCTAAAGTTAAAGAGGATGGAAAAAAAATGTGTTATTTTCAACCCCGGGCGGCTGTTTGTTTCTGTGTTTGTGCTGGAGCCTATAAAAGGGAGGGCTGATGTTGGGGAAGAGAGCAGTCAGAGGTGATAAGAAGGGAGCATCACAATATACTCAAGCTGCTGCAAAACAAACACAAAACATTGATTATATCATCTTCACAGACACCCAAAGCTCACCATAGTTGATGTTTACCTGACATGAAGTAAACAGCACGTTGGACTGTAGACTTCTACTCTGCATTTCATTTGCTGCCGTGCCCCCGGTATATGTACGTCTCTGACCTGTTCCCGCCCCTAATTTCCCCCATCATATTCAGAGCAGACCTGCCAACAGTCAGCTTCATTACAGCCAATATCTTAAATCACCTCTCATGTGTTTCCCACCAGTTTGGAGCTTGGTCTCCTCTGAATCGCAGTCATTTTAATGTTCCTGTGCTGATTGCGGGTGCAGGTGGTAATACATTAAGGGACTGAGACAGCCAGTGGCACAGTGCTGAAAGACCTTTATCCATTTGCACTAAGTTTCCCCTCACATTCGGAGGCATGTCGTTCTAATTAGGCCAATGGTTTTGACTGTGGCCATATTCATATGGGACAGCTCACTTTAAGTTGTACAACAAGGTGATTCTACATCATATATATTCCACCAGGTCAATAGATTGTGCCATGGTCTAGGGAATTTCAAGAAGAAATTGTACATTAATGAAAGTGGAGAATGACTGGAGAGAAGAATTGCGACAGGGTTACTGCTCTTTTCCTCTCCATCTTTTAAGTAGAGGAGCCTCACATCTCGTGAGAGATGAAGATATCTGGGGTGTAAAATATTACAGATGATGCTTTTTTGTTTCTGTGGAGGTACAAATGAAGACATGTTTAGAACTACCTCAGCAGAAAGTCTATTTACAGATTTGTATATGAAATAATTCATGTAAGGAAACTTGTGTTTCACAGTGCTGCATGACAAATCAAAGGTATTGGTTCAATTCTCTAAAAACAACTTGTCTCCGTGTTTGAACCACAGTGAGCTCCCAGTACGTCTGTCTCTCAATGATGAGCTCTTCTGGCAGGTAAAAGCTTCAGAAAGCCCTCGGTCCATTTCCATTCTAGCTTCCAGCAGTGTGAGTGGTGTGACAGCCTCTTGGGGCAAAGGGATTATTGAGATCAGGCCTCCCCCAGCTCTATGCCTCTAGCCCAGCCCGCCAAGCTAGCCCAGTCGGTTCCTCAAGCCCCCCAGTGTCTTACAGAACAGCCCACCAGGCGCACAGAGAGCAAAGAGGCACCAGGGACCCCTCTAATTGTCCATGCTTTGGGCGGCTCTTTGGCAAGCCAGCATGAAGAAGGCCCCCAGTCCCTAGGCTGTCCCACTGCTCCCTACTCAGCCCTTGCTCAGAGATTCTGAGGACGATATATCTGCTTTGAGGCTTTATGTTTCTGAGGCCGTCATATAGTGCAGCTGGAAATTGTGAATTTCTCTGAAAGTGTGCTTTCAGCAGGTCAGTGGTGGTGTTAGAGCAGGGTCATATTCAAAACTCTTCAAATGATCCACATGATTCTTGGCTTAAACATGTTGTGAATTGTATTCAGTGTTTCCCTTGCACATTTGAAAGTGTTAGTGCATTTGCTGTTAATTTTGGAAGTCAAAATCCCAACAAAATATACATGTTTATTTTTAAAGAGTACGCAATATACTGTGCATATTTTTTACATAGATATTTGTTTTGAATCATTTTGACAGATATTTCAGTGGAAGTGTGATCTGTCAATAAATATTTGTCATGAAAAAGCACCAAAATATGTTTAAAGTGTATGTTCCATGTGTGTAAAAGTGGCACAGGGGTAATCGGGATATTCTTAGACATTTTTCCAATAGTTAAAGAATCAGTATAGGTTATCTGGTTAACATAGTTGTATATATCAGTATGCTGCAAGTAATATAACTGTAATAATCTGAACATTGTGAATAGATCCTATAGTTAAAAATACCCATAAACAGGAACAATAACACATGCTTTGTTAATTTCATATATTTCTATTTGTTGTGTCTCAGAGATATAAAATTTCTAAAACAGAGCTGCTGTTAACGTACTAGTGAGAGCTGGAGGAACGGCTGCTGGGAACTGGATGAGGACTGACAAGGCCACCCATACAAAGGAAGGGGCAGCCTCCTGTCATCCAGTGGGGGGAGGGGAGGCCAATGAACATGTACAGCCACAATAATAAACACACAATTACTTTGATACCTGCTGCGTGTTGCTTCTGTTCATAGTATATACTTTATCAATATTAACCTCTTTATTTTTTTAAATGTAAGAGCATCTGTACAAAAGATATTGATGCTATTATGCGATTGTGGGTTGTTAGTGTTTTGCTAAAGAAAGAATTTCTAAAATTCTAACCATAGAGGAGAAAATAGTGGAGCGGTGCTCTGACAAGGCAGCAGTCAAAAGATGTTGAAAATCAGTCGCAGCTTATGTGCAGCTTTCTAACTGCATGATCAACCAAATGGAACTAAAGGCAATTATGAAGCACAATAACATTTAGGTATGCATGCCATTTCAAAGATTGACAAATCATCACAATTGTGGTGTATACATTAGCACCATATTAGCAACATACATATTGGACAATATCCTCAGCCATTTAATTGAAGTGATTTCATTATGCCCCCCCTTTTTAAATTGAAAGCAGAAAAACACCTAGTAGCTGACAAACTATATCTGAGTGTGTGTGTGGGCCAGTTATTGTATATAATAATACTGTGATGGGAGATCATTATTTCTTTCATTTCTATAATTCATTACCTAAACCCTGAAAAACAGAATAGTGCTCGTATTGTCCACAAATAGTGTTCAGATGTGTTTGAGCTGAGCTGTGGCTGCTACTTTTCCTCCACTGAATATCTGGCACAAAACAGGACCGCCTAAAAGTGCTTGTGTTGTGCATATTGTGCAACTATTGAAAAAGTTATGAGCTCAGTAAATGGGTAGTTAGGCATGCTGGTCATGCCAATAACAGCTATGCAAAGGATAGCTAGACAATAGCCCTTAACTGGACTGTGACAGGGTAATTATTGTGCGCACGTAATAAAATTCTCTTTACATAGGTCATTCCCAAAGTGTAATTAAAAAAGCGTTATAGATTATTTTTATTGAAGCAATTAAACCAAAAAGCAAAAAGTAATTAAGTGTGGAGGTAATAATAGTGTTGGTCAACAGCATTTGTTTTGAGAGAGGGATTTGCCAGCCTCACCTCTCTAATGTAGCACAGACATCCTTTAATTTACACTCTACAATTTTATTACGTTAAACTGTTTTTTAGTGTGTGACAATTATGTTTATAATGCCAAAAACTGAGCAGGATTTAATGAAATCATTATCATGAGTGATAATTGTGAGTAAATGCTTGATTTGAATTATTATCTTCCTCTATGTACTGAATTAATGAATCGTTACTATTCATAATACTGGTTTATAATTATGTTAAATTGGCCGTCTTATCAGCAGTCAAAGACTTGGGATTATCAGCGTCTTGACTGTGTGGACTGTGCCAAATTCCTTGTGGATATACGCCTGTTCCCTGCACAAAGAAAAAAGGAGAGATAATATTGGGAGGTTAAATTCCACAATTTTCTCTTAAAAGATGTAAGAAGAGCTATTGCACAAAAGTGCTCCTGCTTTATGAGGGAAATCAGACTGACGGGTCTGCAGGGCATTAACATCCACTTGACTTTGAGTGCAGCCGATTTTACAAGCCAACACATACATGTAGCTGACACATCAACTGTGTTGATCTCCGCAATTGTGTCAGGTTACTGAATTCAGATGATATGTTAATGTGAAGGGAAAATATGTTGCCCTAGTTAGCATATGGGCCACTTGCATTTCAGAAACTTATTATCATTCAGCTTGCACGTTTCTGAAAATCATGGTAATAATCTAATTGTCAGGTAGGGAAGAAAATGCAACATTTCATACAGTGAGGTAAAAGGTGATGTGGTTAAAAAAAATGAGGGAAGATAGACTTCTTTGTAAACCAAACATGCATATACGAAGGTTTTTCTTTATTATGCATGTCAATGATGAACATAAATGAATGGAATATAAAAACAAACGTGAAAAAAGAAACACAAAAAAAGAATTGAAGAAAAAATTAAAATAAAAACTTCTGTTGTATCTTTGCCAGAATGTATTAAACCTGTATTGTCCAACATCTTATTGTTAACTTCTGTCTGTGTCAGATGCTTAAATGATTTGCTGAAGCTGAAATAAATGCAAAACTAAAAGCTTTACACGCAGGTACATAATCAGCTACATACTACTAGCTTCAACTCCATGACCCCTGCTCACCACAATTATCACTCATTCCTGTTGTTACTGATGTGTTGGGAAAAAAACAGTGATAACAACCCTTCACATGTGCTTTGATTGCTCTATAAATAACCATGTAATCATGACACAGAGTGAAATAAGTTTAACATAGCTATACTTACCATGAAAAAAGAGAAGCACAAAATGTGGTGAGATACCAACAAGGATTTTTCAAACAAAGTAATTAAACACTGGTAGCTGTGCTGCTAATTTTACAATGTAAAGACAGTTGTGATTTGACGTGAAACTTAGTGATTTCCTTTTGTTCCATCTCATGTCATTGGGAAAGCGAACAGCAGAGGGCAGCTTGAATACATAAATACATAAATACAAACTAGAAGGGTGCATCTCTCAGTCATCAAAGGCATGCACTGGTTTACATCCCTGGGTTCCCAGCTTACCGCTCAGCTCCTGTCTGTCAGCCAGCTGGACCACAGAGAGCCGGGGACTGTGATCAGCATCAACCCTATCTCGATACCACACAGGGAACACACTGGAGGAAGTAGGGAATAAAAGAATGGTGGAGTGACAAGTAATTGACCAACAGCAACCAAGTAGCTGGCCATGTTTTGAAAGCCCCGCATCAGTTTGTAAGTCACATAAAATCTTGAGCTCTCTGTGTCTTTTTTTTTTGTGTATCTTTTCCTCTCTGCTTCACTCTTTCCTGCAGGTTGCTGCTGGAGAACCTCAAAGACAACACTATGTGCTGTTTTCATTGTTAAACCTGTGTTCAGCCATTGTCTGCCCTCCCTCCTGAGCTCCATCCCCCCCCCCTTTCACTCTCTCTCTTTCTCTCTCTCTCTCTCTCTCTCTCTCTCTCTCTCTCTCTCTCTCTCTCTCTCTCTCTCTCTCTCTCTCTCTCTCTGTGGCTCAAGATGAATCTGCCAGCATGTGCCCATGCTCTTCATCACTGTCAGGTGCCCCATGGTGGTCCTCCTCCTCTTTTTCAAACTGGGCACCAACCGCTGGCTGGAATTATTCCTCACCTCCAAAACTCTCCCCACTGTTTCTAAATAAATGTGGCTGTTGTAACCGAGGAGTGTTGCTCATCCATCTTTACCGTGTGGTGTGTGGAGTGTGGTGTGTGGAGTGTGCAGTGTTTACTGAACTAGACAGAGAGTCTAATAGTAGTCAGTGTAAAGAGACACAATATAGAATGTACTATAAGACTGAGCCAATTAAGATTTGTATTTCTTGGTTTTAATAATAATAATAATAAACTTTATTTGTATAGCACCTTTCATACAAAATGCAGCTCAAAGTGCTGCATTGTTTTGCCCTACAATTTATGAAGACAATGTTCGTTTCCCAGTGTCTGTGAGGGTTTTCATTCATAACCATATATATATATATAACTAGATATATTTAGCACCAGTTAAAAAAATTAAATCATCCACATTGGATATCACTTTTTAAAATTTAAATCAGTTTTTCCACATTGTGGCAACTCATTAGCAGTTGTTTGGCTAGTTATATTAGACTCGTTATATCACTTGACACAAGCTGATGTTAAATTTGTAATTAAGGCACAGAAGATAGCTGTAAGTACTGCTGACAAGGTGGTGAGTGTGGTGTTTGTGAGTGTCACAATGCAAGGTTGGAATGTTGGTTGCTTTAGTTTATAATGAAAGCGTGCTAAAGATGCAACACTGTATGCTTTAGTTTAACCCATGGGTAGTCTTGACATTCTGTGTGCTCCCCTTGTCCTAAGGGTCAAAAATGACCCGCCTCCACTGAACCCCTAAAATAAAGCAGTTTAATTGATTTTTAAAACTATTTTGCATGAAGAAACAACCTGTCATTCATCACAAACCTTACGAATATCTGGGTCTTCCCTCTTCACAGTGCAGAAAGACTGCTTTTAATCAGTGGACACCATTCATTTTTATTACAAGCCATCTGCCATTCTTTACTAAAGCAGAGGTTTATTAGTAGTAGTATTACTGCTAAAGGTACTGCATAGGTGTAAACATTTTTTAGCAAGGGATAGCACTTGTATACCCTAAGAAAGTAGCAGAAATGTGCAGAAAGTAGTTTTGAATGCATTTTATTGAAGAACAATAACAGAACTTTTTTGGTAACTGATATATTCTTATATACTGTACAATGAGGAATTCAACTACAAAATAATTTTCTTCTCCCATTTTTTGAACCATTGCCCCTACCTACAAGGTGCATTAACAACAATAAATAAAAATAATCATCTCTAATTAGCACATGTAGGACAGTATGCAAGTGTGTGTGCATGGACTTTGTAGATGTCTTTTTCACTTGTGCAGCACATAGTATTTGTTTTACAGTCCTTCTTTGGCGGGCAGACTTGGCATCTCCTCCTCTTGCCTGCCCCAGATGCAGCCTCAGGTGGATCAGGACAAAATTCAGCCCCCTGAACAGCTTTCACAAGTGCTGCAGAGGCTGCTGTGTGGGGGAGGCGCTCCCTTCTTTGAACGTGTGGGGTTACAAGAGCCTTTCCCATCTGCTCCAGAAACACCGTCCTCTTGTTGTACTTATCAGGCATCCATTTAGGGTTGATCTTGTTCCATATGACGAAGGTGTTGTATGAGGACACATCAGTGATGTTATGGAGGATGACCAGGGGCCAGTGGGCAGTCATCCTCCTGCAGCTGCAAGTTCCAATCACCTTGTCCAGGTTGTACACATCTCCTTTGTTGTGGTTGTAGTCCAGGATGATGGCTGGCTCCCTGTCTGCACGATTGCTGATCTCAGTTGTTTTGTGCAGTGTGCTCCAGAGCACCACATTCTTGTTCCTGTTTGGGAGGTAAGAAACTAGAGTGGTGGTGGGGGTGAAGGCAACCTTGGATGAGAAGGCAGTGCAGGGAGCTCAGGCATGTTCTTTCTAACTGCGCCAACCATGATCTTCCTCTTCAGGAACTTCTGGCTCAATTCATAAGAGGTGGACAAATTGTCACATGTGACAATGTGCCCCCTCAGTCCATCTGTCACATCAAGCATAACCCGCATCCCCTGGTTCATCTCTGGGCCTCCAGTGGTTGGCTTTCCTGTGCAGACTTGCATCTTCCAAGCGTAGCAGGATTGTGCGTCACAGGCTGCCCATATCTTGATGCCATACTTTGCTGGCTTGCTGGGCATATACTGCCGGAGAGGAAAACGACCTTTTGACAAAAGAGATTACTATGAATAATTAGTATCAGTGTCACAGAAAACAATCACATACAGCAATGTTAGTACAGCAATACATAATACAATTAACAGTGAAAATCACTTGCATTACTGACATAAAAATAAAAGTTTACCTCTGAAATGAAGTTTGGAAGTTGCTCCTCCACTGTTACTTAAGGCCCAGGGTTGTAGAGGTTTTGCGGATGCTCCACCCACTTCTCCCAGACCTTTCTTATAGCTGACAGTTTGGTCTTTCACTCATCTTGTAGGTCTTGATTCACTGTTGTCAAATCATTCAATCAAGCATTCTTGAGAAAGTGTGAAAGACTTTCAGTGGCATCGTGGCATGGAAAATCGCCCTTCCAACCTCCCAGAGACTAGATGTAGCCTCGCCTCAGGACCTATACACTCCCGCCATATTTACAGAAACCCTATAAATTTATCATATCCAGGATGATTTTTTCGATGGCTGGTGTGATGAACATGTAGAATGTTGAGGCGATGGCATAGGGTCATCCTTATGACATTATGTGCTGCCATCCTGGCTTGGCTGCCTGGCTATTCTTTGACAAAAAATGTCAAAGAACAGCAAAATAACATGTCTCTTTCAGCTTGGGGGATTTCTTCTTCATCTGAAGATGATGCATCGTGTTCTGGATGGTATTCTTCCCCATCTTCTTCTTCTTCAGATACCTCCTCCTCTTCTAAATCATTGTTCTCTTGTTCCTCCTGGACATCTGAAAAAAACAGATCTACAACCTGCTGACTGAAACATGCACTCATGGCTTCAGCAAAGAGAGAACTGGGGGTACTGTCATCTGCAGCACCTTCATAGCCTTTGACTGCATTGCCCAGTAGTAAACAATGCTTTTAAGAAATGTTTGTCTGAAATTTTGTCTGTGAACTTGAGTCATGTGTGGGG